>NW_006799953.1:557247-568515 GCF_000485575.1 Poecilia formosa | reverse complement strand
AAACGAGAAAGAAAAAAGCCATCAAATCTTAACCTCCACATTTGGGGAGAAAATAGCCTAAAAAAAAAAAAAAAAAACGAGAAAGAAAAAAGCCATCAAATCTTAACCTCCACATTTGGGGAGAAAATAGCCTAAAAAAAAAAAAAAAAAACGAGAAAGAAAAAAGCCATCAAATCTTAACCTCCACATTTGGGGAGAAAATAGCCTAAAAAAAAAAAAAAGAAAATGATTCCATGTTCTCTTAATTTGTTTCCTATGTCGACATTTAATGTATGACATGTAAAATTGCAAAAATGTTACAACTTAAGCGACCAAAGTGTGTATTCATATCACATAATAAAAGGTTAAACTTATCTTTGTGGTGTGGTTCATTTGTCAGAATTAAGTAAACCATTCATTCCATAATATCAAAGTATTTTTTTCCCCCAGTTCTATAAGAGTATCTGAATTTGCCTTTTGAAAATGTTAAAACTCTGACCATAAAATATTTAAATCATTAAATGCAAACTGTTAGTCTTTTCCTTTAGAATGTTAGCAGAAGTGACTGTCAAAGTTATAAAAAGACTTAAATGTGTCTGTTATAAACTATGCAAGGATTAAACTTTTTACTTTGGGTGTAATTTAAAATGAGTACATTTCAATGCTGCTCAAGTTAATGTTAAAGCAACTCTAGCTGTCAAGAATTCAAAAATGAAATGTCAATAGATGACTCAAGCATGATTAAAAATCACAATTTTCCACATTTTACATTTTTTGAAGAGTCAATTGGCCAAAAGGTTAAACGATTAGCTTTTTAAAGGAAAACGGCATATTGCTGAAAATTGTTATATTTTGTACTTTGATCACTTGTTCAATTATCTGTCCAACACTCTGAACTGGTTAGGTATTAGGCAGATTACTAACTACTTTAGTCAGCTGCTGGTCAGGCACACCTCCATTTTGTTAGTCACATCACAAACTTCATGTCGCATAACCAATGAGAGGTGGAATAGACATAGCTTTAGATAATTGATAGGTACAGTACATACAAGAAGTTCTCCAGACTATTGAAATCATGTTACATGAATCTCACTATTGCTCCTTATAGCAAAACTGAAACCTAATTGCACATCCGCATATAATAGAAATTTTGAAAGGAAATTAACCAAAATCTCATTGTAGTGATGTGAAATGTGTTAATGTAGAATCAGCCAGTAAGTTTCAGTTATCCTATCAAGGAAATCACAAAATTAATTGCTACTAGGTTTCACAACTACACTAAAATCATTTCACATTTGAATATTCTAATATCACTGGCATTCCTGTTCCTACATTATCTTAACATGCCATCATGCCTTTATAATTTCCAAAATGTAAAGTTTTTGTACCTTTCAGTTCCCCTTAAGTGGAACATTCCATCATCCCTAACCACAAGGGCATCCAAGGTTAAATGAGGCTTTGAGCTGAATTTCTCCCTTGCATAACTTTATTATATTTATATGGCTTGATCTGATGACAGAATGGTTTAATTTGTGAGCCAACAATCACTCAATTTACGTAGTGATTCATCAGTTAACTAATTTTTATGTCCAATATTCAATATGCTCATAAAACAGTGATTGGTTTTTGACAGAGCTGTCAATCTTGTTGCAAACTGTAAAATAGTTCTTAAGGTATGATTCAAGTACCAGTGGTACTTGGGCTGGTACTAGGAACAAATGTGGAACTTTGTTTGTTGTGATTTTGTTTTAAATTTCTTATAGATCAAAGTATCTCCCAATACTTGCCACATATGAAGTTTTAAAATGTTCAACATACCCAGGACTATATTCTGCCACGGTGAAGCATACAAAGCAGAGGACTTTAAAAAGGTTATATCACTTAATCTTGAACTGGTTTTTGATTACTTAAAACAGTGGGCATCATAAAAAAATTTAGATGTACAAGATAGCTAATCTGATGACGCTGCCAGGGCCGGTCCAAGCCTTTGGTGCCCTAAGCAGCTTTTTCTGGGAGGCCCCCATACCAACATGTCAACGCCAGATGATTCATAATTCCTAAGATGCTCTATGTATGTAACGTTTCTGCTTTTATTAGCATTATTTGTAATTAGCATATATTATACCAGTACTATTATGACTTGACTTCAACCTTAGAGGAGTAACAAATAAAAAATAATAATAAATTGGATTTTAAAATGCAGAGTGGTGTTTAAGTATGCCATTTTATTTTAACTATTTGAAAATAACATCAACTGATAAACACTAAATTTAGCATCCATTTCCCAACAGTGGCAGCAGACCATTAACAGGAAGAGATTAATCATTATTATCTATAAAAACAATAAAGTAATTATTGCATTATTAATGTTATTTTATATATATTTTTTTCTATCATGCTAGTTTGTTGCTCTTGGGGGCCCCATGGTGGCGTGGGGGCTCTAAGCAGCCGCTTACTTTGCATTGCCTTGGGCCAGCCCTGGAAGCTGCTGGTATTTGATTTAAGAGTTATTATGCTACTTGTTTTTGTTTTAAAGGGATCTGAACTGCATTTCATCATGTCAAGTTAGTTCAGGATGTAATATATTCCAAATCTGAACCGGCCCAATCTGGTAAGGTTTTTTGAATGGGATCCCCAGTTCTCAAAAATATTGTTAGAATCTCTTGTAAAATCAATGATATATTCTAGGCGGAGAAGTAGGGGCTCACCCAGGTTCGCATTCCTTTAATAACCACCACTGGTGGAGTTTGAGTTATAAAGGTTTGGCAACCACACGTTTAGAAATTTGATTTTTATAGCCTGAAATCTTGAAGTGCAACTAAATTTTGAGTGTAGTTCATTCATTTTAATACTGCTGTTTTGCGCACCTTTTTGAATATCATCTAATAGGCTCAGGGATTTAAATAATATGTATAAAACCGGGCTATGTAATAAAAGTAATTAATTAAAAAACGGTATACAGAAAAAAACTAAAACCAAAAAATGAGGACTATTTTCGTGGGCGGATGAATATCACTTGATGGGCGCATCGAGGGTATAAATGTGCTCGCCTCTTAGCAACAGCAGTCAGAGAGCGGAATTCGCCGTTTTTGAGCAATCTAGTGAACTAGCTGCAAAAAATTGTAAGTATGGTGTTTTGCGCTTTATGTTTTCTGTTACTATACAGTTAACTGTTTTCTTGAGTAGTTTCTGTTTCATATACTTTGTTTAAGGTACTTTTTAATCCAGTTGGCTTCATTTGTTTTTCCCAGTCAGCTGACGTCTAATAACCGGAACACGTATGGTGGTTAGCAACCAGGAATAACAATTTCAAGCAATTTGGTTGGCAGGTTCTCTTTTATTTTGTCGGCAATTTTAATAACGCCGTTAAACAGAACAGCTGTTGGTCTTCAGAAACTACGCGACTTTATTTCAAGCTGTGTCATCCATTCGACTGAAAGCAGAAAGGCAAACAATGGCTTTTTCCAAAATGGCGTTTTGCTTGAATCGCCGCCCTCTTACCAGTCAGTTCGGTCTGTACACTGAACCCCACAAACTGTTCGACTTTACTATTTTTAATTGCCGTGTCTTTCATGAAGAGACGAGTAATTCAATTATGACTGTAGGTTAATGTAGAGTGAATATCGACGGGATTTTAAAATCTAATTCCCCCACCTGAATAGTTAAAGCAAGATAAACGGGAAGTTGAAACAGTACCTCGGGATCCTCACTTTCTCTTCTATTTCAGACGCAAACATGCAGATCTTTGTCAAGACCCTCACCGGCAAAACCATCACCCTGGAGGTGGAGCCCAGCGACACCATTGAGAACGTCAAAGCCAAAATCCAGGATAAGGAGGGCATCCCCCCTGACCAGCAGAGGCTGATCTTTGCCGGAAAGCAGCTGGAAGATGGCCGCACCCTGTCTGACTACAATATCCAAAAAGAATCCACCCTCCACCTTGTCCTCCGTCTGAGGGGTGGCATGCAGATCTTCGTCAAGACCCTCACCGGCAAGACCATCACCCTGGAGGTTGAGCCCAGCGACACCATTGAGAACGTCAAGGCCAAGATCCAGGATAAGGAGGGCATCCCCCCTGACCAGCAGAGGCTGATCTTTGCCGGAAAGCAGCTGGAAGATGGCCGCACCCTGTCTGACTACAACATCCAGAAGGAGTCCACCCTTCACCTGGTCCTCCGTCTCAGGGGTGGCATGCAGATCTTCGTCAAGACCCTCACCGGCAAGACCATCACCCTGGAAGTGGAACCCAGCGACACCATTGAGAACGTCAAGGCCAAAATCCAGGATAAGGAGGGCATCCCCCCTGACCAGCAGAGGCTGATCTTTGCCGGCAAGCAGCTGGAGGATGGCCGCACCCTGTCCGACTACAACATCCAGAAAGAATCTACCCTCCACCTTGTTCTCCGTCTGAGGGGTGGCCAGTAAATGAGTTCAATATTTTATTCACTTAACATGACAAATGCACCTAATAAAGTGAGATCACAATAAATGGATTTTGTTTGGCTTATTTCCTGTAGTTTGAGTGCATTACATCAAAGTAATTGGTGAGTAAATTGCCAGATTTAAAATATTCCTTTGCCCTCGGTAGTTTCCATAAATCTGAGCAGATTCATGTAAAAGCCACTAGATGGCACTGCATTACCATTGATGACTAATGTGTCCCTTACACACTGGTCAGGCTATTCTGTTCAGACTGCAATACCAGCCTTTTGAATGGGGGACTTTAAAGTGATTTGCAAAGTTTCCAAATTTCCAGGTGATGACTCTTATCCAAACCAATCTATATGCATAAAGTCTTGAATTCTAGTGCCACCTGAGATTTATTACTGCCAGACTTTTAAAATAACAGGGATAATGTGTGTCCAGAAGCCTTGGTCTTCAATGTGACCTTTGTCTTGCCGAGACAACTGTCAGCCATTAGAGCTGACGAAGCCATTAAATGAAAAGGCCCCAAAAATGAACCTGTCATGCCCTGATCTAAGCAGGTGATTTGACCTCAGCAAACCCCACTTTGGCCATTATCCAGAAATGACTGTGGTCAACCTTTCCAGTGTACATCCTGGTACATCTAGTAAAGGTGGTATTTATAAAAATAATGAAAAACTAATGCCTTCATTAATTCTGTTCTCCAGTTGGAAATCTAGTTGTTCTAGGTCAAAAAAAGACTTGAATTCAATTAAGCCCTTTAAAAGACAAGCAAAACCCTTTGTACATTTTTTTTCATAGTTCTGTAAAGGATATATCATAAATGCTTGGCTATTCTAGCAGCTCTTTGTGGCACAACCTGTTACTAGAGCAATTACATATTGATACTTCACTTTCCTTTAAATTAAATATTCTAAAGAAAATTGTGTGATATTAAAGCTTAGTGAATGATCTGAAATGTGTTGATGTAAAAAAAATGTGTAATGGGGCAATTCTATTTCACTGAAATTTGAAACAGTCCAATATTTATAGCAGATTTGCCCAATACTTTAGATCAACTTGCAAGCATAGTGGTTGGGCTTTTGAACATATTAGCCTCCTCGACCCCCAATGCAAATTAAAACAAACAAAATACAATACAGGCATTGGATATTATTTATATAATAAGTCTACATTCATATCTGAGTTTCTCTTTGTGACATGACTAACAAAAACATGGATTTTTGTCCCCAAGACATTCTATGGAAGCCCGTTTCCACCACTCTGGTAAAAAGTAAAGATAGCGTAAATAAAGATAGTATCTCAAAAATAATGAGATACTATTTTAATTCCTGAAATAATGAGATACTATCTCATTATTTTTTTTAGACATTATTTCATTATAATGAGATCATTTATTTTATTTTTTAACGGAGTGGCAGAAACGGGCTTCCATAACATTCTAAGTTTTTCTCTGTTTTTTTCTTCATTTTTTTTTAGCTGAACTGTAAAACTAGTACTGAGTGAGTGAAAGGAATTTCTCAGCACATCACACTGACTTCTGGGATGCGAGCAGCAGCGTTTCTCAGCCCCTGTCTGTCTATCGCATGACAAGTGACCCAGCTGTGGCATATCAGCGGGGATAGAGAGAGGCTGGGACCTGCTGCTGTCTCATTTCGGTTTTTGGCGAGGCGCGACTAATGGCAGGCTGCGGGGGCTTCTTCTTCTCTCTCCTCAACTACAAGACAGAGAAATATGTCATCGCCGAAAACAGGAAAATCGGGATTTTGTTTCGGCTCTATCAGCTGGCCGTGCTCGGATACATAATCGGGTGAGGTCTGTTGCGCGGACTAAAGGCGCGGAGAGTGGATGGCAAAGTTAAAAATAGGAGAGCTTATGGGACAATTTTAAATAGCTGGTGGCTTTAAAGTTGCACATGATGATTGCTTTTTACTTTATCTGAAGCATCGCCAAGTCAGGATTGAATGTTTTTTGTCAAATCGGCAACTTTTTTCGTTATACCATAGATTTTATGCTATGATAATTTATTTGTTAATATAAGATTGGATTTACGATAAACCTAACCTCAAACTCGAAAATAGCAAGGCCTCTGGCTTTTGGAAACTGGTTTGCCTAATGGCATGCACGTCTCGGGTTCAGGCATCGTTTGTGTCGCGGTGTAACTCCCGGGACATGCATTTGCATAGACAAATCATTTCATACCACCACTGCACACAGAAAACACTGACAGCAGCCTGTTGCTCCATGCTGGTGAGGACTGCAGCCTGCTGAGGCTGGAGAACGTGGTTCTAGCTTGAGGGAACTGTTCTAAAACACAGTGAGTGATGAAGATGATGTTTCAGATGGGTGTTTGTGATGAAGAAAGGGTACCAGGAGAGGGAGGAGGCAATCCAGACTTCAGTCATCACCAAGCTCAAAGGCGTGTCTCTGACCAACACCTCAGAGACCGGACCTTACCTGTGGAGTGCAGAGGATTACGTCATACCTCCGAATGTGAGTAATTTATTGTCAAATTTTTTTACATTTCAACCACAAACACCAGTGTATTTCAATGAGACTTTACATTATCATCATTTGCCAATTACTGCTGCAAGTTTGTTTTTTGAGGGGTTTGTCTTTATCTGGTGTGTACGCCTGGTCTGACAGTTTTGCTCAAGGTCAGTCAAATGAGAGGGAGAGTGTTTGCAAACATAAATCTTAAGCTAGGAACTATTAAACTCTGATTTAGGTATGGACTGGGCCACTTCTGTAAACCAAACATGCTTGAGTCCAGTCCTTTTAAAGCTATTTTCATGCAATCTATAAAACACTGGACATAAATATCTATATATAAAGACGATTGTGTGTTTTGCTTTCTTAATTATACAGTTTGTCGTTCACTAATGTTCTTTAACCAATTTGTAGGGCAGGAGTGTCAAACTCAATTTCATTTTGGGCCAAATTAAAAATATGAATGTTTTTAAAGGGCCGGTTGTGCCAGAATGTATTGATAAAAACCCATTAAATTGATAAAATATCAATAAATAGCTGCTTGTTTCAGCTTTAAATAATACTGAACATATTTTCACACTGTGCTGTCAATCCAGGATTCTGATTGTTTTTTGTTTTGTTTTTTTGCAATCAAAATCACCAATTTTGTGGTGCTAATTTAGAAATATTTGTAAGGAAGTTTTACAATATTTGTGCAAATGTATGATGTTAAATGTGACTTTTTATTAATCGCCCTGTCAGTCACGGACTACAACCTGACATCAAGTAAAACCGAGGCAGCAGTCACTTAAACTCGATGTTTTTGGACAATTTTGAGAAAAAATTGCAGTAAAATCAGAAAAAATGTGGGGATCTGTTGATTTTGCGTGAATTTTCTGTGAATTTTGCAGATTTGTGAAAACTGGAGGGACTTGTTGATGTCATTAGGAGTCTTCAGGGCCACATAAAAAGCTATTGCAGGCCAAATTTGGCCCCCCGGGCGACACACGCGTGTCGTAGGGCCTTCAGAAAACAGCTGCATTTATACTGAGATAAAATTACACAAAGGTGAACTCTACTGACTATTTAGGTGACATGTGAAGGTTAGTTACACTATTTAGGGGCATCTGAGTAAAGGGGGCTGAATAAAAATGCACACATACATTTTGTTACTAAATGTTGAAACCCGTGTCATTTTCCTTCTACTTTACTGTGTGGTACGAAATAATTTTAGTTTGTCATGTAATAAAATATATTGAAGTTAGTGGTTGCAACTTGAACAAACACTGTTTCAAAACGTTCCTTCTGTCTGCTGCTAATGAGAAGTGTCTTTTTCGCCATGTGGCATTAGCCTCAATGTCTGTCTCAGCAGACTGAACAGTATTGAACAATGTAATGTGCTTAACCTTTTATTTTCTTCTTCTAAACCTAATTGAATTCTGCAGGGTGAGCAGGTGTTTTTTGTAGTAACAAATTACATAGAGACCCCGAATCAGAGGCTGGGCTTCTGTGCTGAGGTGAGTACCTATACTGAGATTTTTTTTTTTAAATGTAGCTATTCCATTGTGAAAACTTTTACTGCTCCTCCTGCAGAGTGTTAAGGTACCAGATGGACGATGTCAAAGCGACGACGACTGCCCTGAGGGGGAAAGTGTCACAGCTGGACATGGTAGGAGTCATTCATTGGGGAGTTTCTTAGAAACATCAGAAATACAAATCTGGAAAAGTGCCAAAAATGTTAACTTAAATAGGAAGTAGATTTTCGAGTTAAGGCAAGCTATCTTATAAAAGTGCTTGGTATTCATTAATTCATAATATTAGAAATACTGGTTCTTGTACAGTATTTGAAACCAAAATTAAGGTACCACACACATACAGAATGACGGATATTTTGTTGTAAATTGTGCAAAAAAAAAAAAAAGTCAACTTTCTAAGCACCATAAAAACATCAAATGAGTTTTAAGGGTGATTTTTAAAATTTACCATGTCACAATTTTTGATGCTTCAGTAATAGAAGCATTTAGATGTAGTCTTCTTTTTAGTATTAAAAAAATGAGCCCAAACAACTATGAAAAAAGGAGCATAATTTATCCAAGGTTCCAGAAAGCAACAAGTGATAATTTAAACTAATATTTTAAAAATGTGTCAAGAAAAAAAAACTCTTCTTCAGCTGGTCAGCTGAAGTTTTAATTCCAGCTTGGAAAGTCTGCGCTTCACAACCAGTCGAGGGTTTAGCTATGCAGTGCATATTAAACATTAGTGAATATTTCAACAATAAACTACTCACCACTTCATCAAAGCATTAGTACACGCAGTACTGCAAAAAATTTTGACTTGGGAGTATAATCCTTCCAAGAGTGAAATATTGCCATCAGCTTGTTTTGCTACTTTACAGAGATTAAGAAAGTGATGTTGTCTGTTTTAGGAATAAAGACGGGCTTGTGTTTGAACAGCACAGGGACCTGTGAGATTCACGCTTGGTGTCCCATCGAATACAGCCAGAAGCCAACGTAAGAATCCTCCTCCCAATGTGTGTTAACGCTAACTCATACAAAACTGAACTAAATATTCCCCTGATATACAGCAGAGCTTAGGGTCGGGCGATGAATAGATTTTATTGATTCACCAAAGTTTCTGTTCACCAAGATTTCATTCTTGGAAAATCTGGATTTTTTTTCTTTTTTTTTTTCCCACCAATGAACTCCTTGGGTTTCTGTAATTTTGTTGTAGAAGCACATTTTACATTTTGTATTTGGTTGGACTTTGAGTTCAAAGTTCAACCAAAAGAAACGATGATATCAATAAAAGCAATTAAAAAATATTTTCTATCATTTGTAATTTTTCTTAATTAAAGAAGAGAGAGGGGAGAGAAAAAAATGTTTTTATTTCATATGAAAAGTCTGAGATTCTATTTTTAAATCATCTGGCCCAGTCCTAGCAGACCTGTTATTTCTAAAACAGCCTCCTTATAGTGGCTGTCTTTTTTAAATATTTTTTTTCTTTCATTAATTTTTTTTTTTAACCACAGAGAGCCATTACTGAGCGAAGCAGAAAACTTCACCATCTACATCAAGAACTTCATCCGGTTCCCCAAGTTTGAATTCTCAAAGTAAGTAGCTATAAGTGGCCGCTGACGGCTCCTGTGCCTGTGGTTTTGAAAGCGTCGCGGCACAGAGTGAGATGGGGGGCTATACATATTTCAATGGCTGCTTTAAATAGCATTAGGGTGCCGAGTCATCTATTTATACCGGCATGTGCATTGCTCTCAGCGAGACAGTGAAACAGTCATCTGAGACGTCCTTGACAGCAGCCCTTGGTTTGGACAGGTGTCCGATCAGACGGGGGTTTGCCCAGAGAGCGGGACCGGTGCCGCTCGCCGTCCGCGTCTCGCAGGAGAGAGCGGACCGCTGCTGGACATCGTTCCTAATTCATCAATCAGGAGCTCCGTCTGATTACACATACGTCTTCCTCGTGCTTCTTCTTTAACCGCAGCGTGCCAAGACATTACGGCAATAGAGTAATTTGACGCCACTTGATGACTGCCACTAAAAATGGCTGGCAATACAACACCCCTCTGACAGTGAGGCACATTCGGTTACACCGGGAATCTTGTGTGCTGCTACAGGAGCAGGAGTTCAGGTTACAGCAGGTCTTAAATAAGAAATATTACGAGTTCTCCACTTTTTAAAAGCTTACAATAGAGGTCAGATGTCACTGAGATGCAAACTCCCATAGAAGCGGCATTCAGTCAGTAGTTCACATAAATCAGATTGCATCTATTGTTCACTTTTCAGCAACACGCCCACACAGCAAGTCTCTCTGCAGCTTTGTGAAGGAGGGAAACGTTGCATCAGAAAATGTAATTTTTGAGCCTCTAAAGGGGCACTGTTATGTAAAACTGACTTTTGTTTTTTAACTTTACATCATGTTTTAATGTTATTCCCTTATCAAAAACATACCTGCAGTGTTGCTTTGGTTCCTTAATGCTAGTTTGAGAAACACTTAATTTCACCTGACTGGACCTGGCACCGCTTTTAAGGTCAAAGCTCAAAAGCTCCTCCTTCCCCCACAACTCTGTCACTCAGCTCCTTCAGACTAGCCAGCAGCAATTAGCAAACACCTAATGGAACAGCGCATCTGCTGAGCTCGTTATACGAGCTACTTCTCAGTGCGGCGCTGGTAAAAATGTTTTTAAAAGGTTAATGGAGGAGCCATGTTGGGATGACTTCCTGAAGGCGGCGTTTCATAAAGAGCTGGAGTTTTTAAAGCAACAGAGTCCCAATGTTAAGTTACGAAGTCAAATTCCTTTTAAGTCATGTTTGATTTATATATGAATATAATATATGAACTCAGTTCTTATATTTATATAAGAACTCAGTTCTTATATTTATATAA
>NW_006799953.1:536974-556999 GCF_000485575.1 Poecilia formosa | reverse complement strand
TATATATATATATATATATATGTATATATACAGTGTGTGTGTATGGCACTGTTATAACAACTGAATGTAACATAGTTACTCAATTGTGCTGTAAAATGGTTACTTTGTGCCTGGAAAATATAGAATACAGCTGCTTTAAATGTAATAAGTCACTATTCATATCTGAAAGAATGGTCTGTTTTTGCTTCTCCCTCCCCTACCTTCGTAGGTCAAATGTCCTTGAAACATCTGATGAGGGCTACCTAAAGAGATGCTTCCATGATACAGAGAACCATCCCTACTGCCCCATCTTCCGCCTCAGAGATCTGGTCAGCAGAACGGGGCACGACTTCCAGGAGATGGCTGTTAAGGTAGAGAGAAGCAACTGGTTTCACTTGATTTTTCTCGCGGCGTTCATAAAAATCCCCCTTGGATTATATGTAACATATACAAACTAAAACAACTGTTCAGTTCAACATCTCGTTCATGTTGAGCGACGGAGAGAAATGTGAATGTCAGAAACCAACGGATGAGGGACTATCATGAGGTTAGCATTGGTGGTGGTTTTTATATTTATATATTTTTTAACAATTTTTCTTGTTTATGGCTGCAACTAACAATTATTTTAATAATTGATTAACCTACTAAATATTCTGACAATCAATTAATCGAATAAAGAAATGAAAACATTACATAAATGTATTTTTTTTAACCACTCAAGCTCTTTTTCTTTTTAATAAAATATTACAAATACACTAAAAGATTCAAATAAATAATTTTCTTATTTAAGAAAAGAATTGGATTAATATTTTATTGCCTGAAATTCAATACCAAAGCATTCCTTTAGTAGATCTGAACCGGTTACAGGATGTCATCTGTTGCTGTTGAAATGCTTGGATAAAATGTCATAATGCTGCATTTCTATTCACTCCTTTTACTTGGATACCCATAAATAAAATCCAGTGCAAAAAAAATTGCTTTCAGAAGCCACCTGTTGAAACTCCTGTTGGTTTACAAGTCTAGATCAAACTTGGAAAGTACCATCTAGTTTTATCAGATCAAGAATCCAGAGAAAGCCCAACTAGTTTATAAATTACAGACCACCTATTCTTAATCATGGGGAACCAATAGGTAGTTTTATACTTTTTTGTTTTCTTTTGCTCTTTCCTTTGTTGTTGTACTTTCTTCTAATTCATGTAAAGCACTTTGAGCTGCCTTGTTGCTGAAAATGTGCCACATAAACAAAATTACCTTACCTAATTAGCGAGTGGCAGAAAAAAAAAAGCTTAAGTTGAATAAACCCACATGAAGTCAAGTAACGCAACTCGCCGGGCGTTAACTCTGACCTTCTTGATTTCATGATGACCTGTCACTTTGTTTTCCATAGATACTGTCTCACCTTGGGCTCACTGTGTGTGTTCGACAGGGCGGCTCTGTCGGTGTCCTCATCGAGTGGAACTGCGACCTGGATAAGGACTCGTCAGAGTGTAATCCACAGTACAGCTTCACCCGTTTGGACATGAACTTAAACAACTCTATCACATCAGGATACAACTTCAGGTACGATGCTTCTGCTTAACTTTCTCCTTTTTTTTTTTTTTTTACATATTTGGTTAACCTGAACCGTTTCCCTTTTCTCCTCCAGACATGCGAGGTATTACAAAGATCAAAATGGTGAAACTTTTCGCACACTGTACAAAGTGTATGGGATTCGATTTGACATCATGATCAATGGGAAGGTAAAGCAACTCGCAAGGAAACTACAGCGGGTAAAAAGTGTTGAACATGTCAGCGTTTTGCCAGTTTCGATATTTAGGGACGCCGTTGATGTAAAATTCACACTAAATGTTGCCAACATGTTGAAATATGAAGAAATTAATGTGCAGAAAGGCATAGAAAGCCAAGAAACCAGCTGAAATATGTTGCTATTTAGAGACCAAACCTGCTGCTGTGTTCAAATCTACATCAGTTAGTTTAATATGAGCTACTGGAAATTAGAAAATATTTTTGGTTTTAGTAATATAAATCTCTTCAATCAAGTTTTATATTTTGTTCAAAGAAATTCTTGTTTTAACGAGCTTTGTATCTCATTTTAATGAGTTACTGCTCCCCAAGTAATCCATTTATAACAACATTGGAAATATTTAAACAAACAAAAAAAAACACTGATTTGTTCTGTACATAATTTACCTGCTGCGTGTGATTCTACAAATAAAATAAATGTTTTGTTGATGTTTTGCAGGCTGGGAAATTCAACATCGTTCCTACAATAATTGCGATTGGCTCAGGCGTTGCTCTGATGGGCATCGTAAGTAATTTATTAAAATATGCAGTGGATGCAGTGCGTCGCAAATATATTTAGAGACTTTGAGCTTCTTTGCATGATGGACACTTTCAAACTTTAATTAGGATTTTATGCGATGGACCAACACCAATTAATGCATTATTGTAAAGGGGGCAGAAAATGATGCTTCAGATTTTAGTGAAGCCTGGAGTTCTTTTGCTTCCTGTACCAAACACACTTCCAGGTTTTCTGGTTTTCTTTTCTTAGGAAAGATGTGTTTAGCCTCTTCCATCTCCACGCCTGTCACCACAGATGTTGCGTTCAGTGTCGGCTCTGTGGTTTTGTCTTCATGTCAGCAATCTGGGTTTGCAGTGTAACTGATGTCAGTACATAATCTTTGCAAACAAACAATAATTACTAGTGTTAGGTTCCTTACACTTTATCGTTAAATTCGTATCTGACACACGCTCAGCCTCAACGTTTCTGCTCCTCATATATGGAACACCAACAAGGCCAAAATGGTGTGAAATTCATGTCTTCCAAAATACATCAATATACAGGCAGCTGAAAAATGAGTAATCACGCCACCAACAAATGGCCGATTGTTTTCATCCAATCAGCATATTTCTTGGATGAAAAAGGACCAATCACAACAAACAAGTCAAAATATTCCAGGAAGTGACAGAAATTACAAATCAAAACTGTAGAATTTCAGAAAAACACAAAAGAACATAGAACACTTAAATTTTGTAGTCTAATAATATGTAGTTAAGGAAACAAATGTGGTTTGTGCATTTCAGCTAAGATTTTTATGTTTCTTAAGTTACTATGATGTGATCCTGCGCCACAGTACCAGTCAGCTCACACCCTCTGCACTGTTGAAAAGCTTGCTGCACCACCGGTTTCAATACATGTATGATTCCAGTTCCACTTCACAATGATGCAATACATTGTGTTGGTTTATGGTTTTAAAATCTCAAAGTACATTGAAATCTGTGGTTATGTGACAAAGTAAAAGTGATATGAATAGTTCTGCAGGGCATTGTTTTACAATTTCAGAAGAGAAATAAGTATCCTCCTGTGGTTTTGAGAGTTCGGTTCTTATGTTTGTCTTGCAGGGAGCCTTTGTGTGTGACATGATACTTCTCTACATGATGAACACGAGCTCCTTCTACCGAGAGAGGAAATTTGAAATAATCAACTTTAAGTATGGCTCAATGGCACAACGTTTTTTTTCCCCCTTCTTATCGCCTCCATGCAAGCTTTTCTATTTATTTATTTATTTTTACAGAAAAGAGAAAAATAAACAGAAGGACAATAAAGCAAGCAACCGGGATAGGAGATCCAGAAAATCCGTCGCAGACAAAGATGCAGCCAACTCTATCAAAAAGCTGGAGGAAACTGAACTAACGGTGGAGACGTCTGCTCCTGAGGAGAGCCACGCGGAGAAACGGGGTCCCACCGTTCCACGCAACACGGGGCAGCGATACTCAGCCGTCCAATCCAAACAAGGCGCAGTGCCAAAGCATCATATCAGTTTCTCTTCGCACAACTAGCATGGCGGGCAACTGAAGACTACTGGACTGCAGACGTCTCTTTAACGCTGCGGAAAGCGAACCCCAGTGTCAGACTGACGTCTGCTGCTGGCCCGGTCCCTGACTGATGATGTGTTGAAGGATGGAAATCTCAAATGTTCTGCAGCACGCATGAGGGACCAGGCAGTCACAGGAGGAGGGTGATCGTTATGTTCAATGAGTTAAACTAAAACTTTGTCAGAGCTGAATGCTTATCAAGCCGTAGTCACCAACAAGAATCACTAAACATGCAGATGTGGGGCAGAGCAGTGAGGGCCGAGGGTTTGAAAAGGACTCTGTGAGAATGGAGATGGTACCAGAGTGGCGACATTAAAGGGCCCGTTTGTAAAGTTACGATTGCAATTTGTTACAGTAAAGCGATGACCCTTGTGAACATCCTTTAGTTTTTCTTAAAACTAATCCATGTGAGTAAAATGTGAACATTTTTGAAAGGAAGATATAGAAATAGAAAAGGTCAGGGTACAATAACATGATTTGTAACAGACATGTCAAAGATGCTTTTGGAAATATGAAAAAAAAAAAAGGGTTTTCCTGTTGGACACTGACTATTTAGTGAAAATGATTTATGTGAACTGTTAATGCTGCTACTTTTTATCTGCAATTTGATTTCCAGCCAGCGGACACAACGTGTTTTGATCATGTACATGAAGCCATCTGCTGTGTGTGTCTTAGTTCTCTGTTTGAATGGATGCTGAGTTTTTTTCAGTCTGTTCTACATAATGTTGATTTACTGCCTGACTCATTAAGAGATTAATGCAAAGCAATCTGTACAGAGGTTTTTATTCCAATCAGTTGCAATATTAACCATGTTTTACATGAAAATGTTGCCACACTTTATTAGGATTTTACAAGCTAAGCTATTAATCATTGTGGTCATGTTACTGGTAGCTGTAGTAGGACTACAGTAAAACTGACACTTCTTCAAACCATCTACTCACAACAGAAATATTTAGTCTTTCACTACAGGGTTGAGCTACGAACAGCAGCAGGATAGACAAACCTAATGATTTACATAGCATCATATCGAAACATTTCAGGGCTGATTGTGGGTGGTCGTCTCAGTAAACATGCACCATCCCGTACAAGAAAGTCCAGAACAGAACGTAGGTGAAAAGCCCTCCGACCAGGCCTCCGGTGAAGAGCAGCCGCCGCGATTTGAAGCACTTGTTCCACCGCCGTCCGGCCTTGAGGATGAGCAGCAGGGAGAGCAGGAAGGATGAGAGGAAATAGAAAACAAACCCGTAGAGCCCCGTCAGCCCGAGGATGCCGGCCGTCGCCCCCGACAGAGCGGAAACGGAGGTGCGGCAGTAGTCCAGCACGACGGCGTTGCCCCTCACCGCCACTTCGCTGATGAACTGTGGTCCCTCGCGCTTGGCCCCAACTCCTGCCATCTTGGCTTCTTTGGTCTACCACCAGAGGGTGCTGTCGTTACAGGAAACATTAGCATGTTTAGGAAGCAGACAGGGTTACAGAGACAACAGGCTCAAATCGTGGCAGTGGCAGCTATTGTGGCACTTTTGGTGACAGCTGCCGTAAGGTGGCACCCCGTGCCAGGTTGCGGCGGTCCGTGGTCCCATACGGCAATTGTCACCGGAAGTGCCGCAATAGCCGTCACTGATTTGAGCTCCGCCCTGCTCCAAAGTTAGGCTACTCTCGTCCAATCTTAACTAAACTGCTGTTTTTGCACATTTATATTGCCAGAGTAACGTTACAAAGTGAAGTGCACTATAAACGGCTGTAACAGGTTTTAAATAGCTACATGGCCACATTTATCTGGTTAATTCAGTCTCTTCTTTCCACCTGTCAATTTATAGTTGTACTGAATTCCTTCAGTTTTACATTCTATGGACGAGGACGACGGCCACTGAAAAAAAAACTTTTTTCCTCAGATTTTAAGCAGCAATAGAGAGAGACAGCTCTGTAACAGCAATATTATTGTCCATTTATCTTGTTACCCACCACTTATAATCTTGTCAGAAACACATATGCTTTCATCCAGAAATTAAAAAAAGTAAATTATGTGTAAATCTTGAATAAAACTCTGAATCCAAAGACAGTATCGACAAGTCAGAGCTTTAAATAATGCGCAGGTTATTTGATCAGAGCATCTATAGAAACTTTGTCCCACTATTATTGACAGATAACGTTTGAAATGCAGCTTTATGAAAAAACAAGCCAATGGATTAAATCTATTCTTAATGAGCTTGCAATTGCTGGGTTAGTAAGATCAAACTGATGCATTTGACAAATTAATCACAAAGATAAAACAACCGAATAACAATGGAAGTACAGAAACATTAAAAGAACCAAATATGAATCGGCTGGTGCTAGCTTAGGCCGAAGTGGAGCTATTAGTTAGCTTCTGTACATTAAACAAATCCCTAAAATCCCAGTAAAATCACCGGCCTGGACTCCAGCCACCAAGTAAGCAGTCGGTGCTCCAATGTGACCATGAGTAGGCCAGACTGCATTTTAACTCAAACCTGCTGCTTTACATTCATGTCACTGCTGCTGCTGACAGGCTAGCTCTGTTAGCTCTCGCTAACAGTGACGACCACTCACCGGATTTTAACGAAGTTTTCCAATTTCACTCGATGAAATTATTGCAGCATAATAATAATAGCACAGAAGGTTACTTCACACCGTTGGGCATCTGGTGATTTAGTAAATATCAACTGCTCTAGCTCAGACACGACACATTCATCCTCACAGGACTGACACTCCTAGCCGAAAGTCAACCATGCTCCTTCGCAATGTATTGTGGGTACAAGACAGTCATCAAACAAGACGGGTGTGTTTGTAAGACGGGGAAAAGTAGGATATTATCGTTTTGAAGCAAAAATTCACCCAAACTTTGTAAATTTCATAGATGTTGCTATGCTAGACACGCTATATGCTCACAATATCCAAATTTACAGAGAGAAGGATTTTATCCAAGTGATAAAATTCAAAACATGAATAAGCTTTTGTGTAACTATTTATATATTTAACTATACCATAAAATTAATTTATGTGTTCAATAAATAGATAATTATTTTTAACGATAGTTATTGATTTTTTTAAACCATGTAATCAATTATACATAATGAAAAAATAATTACATTTTTATATTTGTAAGCTAATATATAAACATAAAAAAATGTTACCTCTATTCAACAAATCTTCATCTAAGATTAAGTACGTGATTATTTTAAATAATCCCAAAGATCTAACACGCCTGCCCAAATATAGTTAAATAGACTTTAAACAGAAAAGGAGCACCAGAAGTACCAACAATTAAACAGAGTGGCTATACGCAAATGAAAGATTTATTCACACTTGTTTCAAAATAACAATACATGTCCAAAAGTACAGCATACATAGTACAGGTATTAACCAAAGAATTATTAATTAAAGAAAGGAATTACTGAAATAACATTTTTTATTAGCTGTTCTGCAACAGCAGACTGTTTACGGTCACTTCTGCTTTCTTTGTGACTCCCGATTTAATTTTTGTAACGTGAACGCAACAAAGTCGACTTTGCCTTCAGGATGATGTGCAGCAACTAGCAGAGCCAGCAGTCATGTCTAACTTCATCCTGGGGATAGATTTGGGCACCACGTCGGTGAAAGCTGTATTATTGGCAGCGGGCTGCAGAACTGTGGCTGCGGGTCACTCGGAACCAACCGCTGCCGATCTTAGCGACGATAGCGGGATAAAGGTGAGCTGCTCGCTCAACTTTCCTCCACCGTTGACGGAACTGACCATATCTCAGCTTCTGTCTGTCTCTGTGTCATCCAGGCGAAAGAGCAGGACCCCGGTGCGATAATAAACGCTGTGAACCGATGCTTGGCTCAGCTACCCGGAGACAAACTGCAGCATGTCAGCAGGGTCGGCCTCACGGGACAGATGCATGGGGTTCTGTTCTGGAAGGCAAATAGCGGTAAGAGGACTGTGTCTGCTCTGACACTTCAAAATAAAGTACATTGTGGCGAAAGTGCAATGAGCTGCAAAAAACTAGCTTGTCTCGCTATGAAAAAATAAAAATAAAATCATCTTATGCATACTTAGTTGCTGGTTAGTTCGTCCTGAAAAGCTTGCTAAAAATAAATCAAAGTTTTGTTATCTCAGTCATAATCGTTAAATATTAACGATGCACATTTATGAACTCTGCACATTTCAGATGCCGAGATCTCAAGCGTCAGTAACTGAATGTGAAATAAATGGGGGCAGAATTAAGATGGAGTGTTTACTAAACTTACGTTAAACCATTTATTATCCCATCTATGAAAGCACATTTAGTTTATCCATAAAAGCTTATAAATAATGTATGAATCATACTTGCTCTGACACAAAATGTTAAGCAAGGTGTGCTATAAAATATTAAAAATATTATATATTGATAACTTCCACTAAATGAAGCAGCTGTTTGTTAGCCATATGTTTTTGCTTTCGTTTGTCTCTCGAAATCAAACATTTTATAAAAGTTATCTTTGTTCCTTATTAGTTTTATGTTAGTTGTTATCTTAGAAAACGTGCATGCATGGTGTGTTTGATCAAAGATTTAATAATAAATACTGAAATTGAAAACACAAAACCTGGAAGTTGAAAACTGGAAGTATATATAATTCTATAATTCTGCCTTTTCTCAAAAAAAAATATTATTCTGTATACATTACAATAATGTGTATAGAATATAGAATGACCACTGGTTTGAATTACAAACATCTGTGTAATTCAAACCAGTGGTCAACATCTAATTTTTTCTACACTCATTTTCAATGAGTGTATTCAGTGTGACGATTCAAAATAGTTGACATTAATTATTTGTCACACCTTACAGGCAGAGGTGATGTCACACTGTGTAAGAGTGCTGCCACTGTGAAAATAGATTTTACTTGTATATCAAAACAAAGACAAAATGATAATAAATTAAAGTCTTACTAAAAAACATATCAAATGTTTTGGTATTTGCATCATTCACAGCTGTATTCACTTCATACAGATTTAATTAGGGGGATTTTTACTGGAATGACATTTACATCCCTTCTAAACTCAGTGTTCCAATTATACATAAAGTATCGTTTTTCTGTGTCACAGGCTGTGATTGGTCAAATGTGAACTATTTCACACCCAGAGACACCAGTCAGCTGGTCACATGGCAGGACAGACGCTGCAGCAGTGACTTCCTGTCTTCTCTTCCAAAGCCGGAGTCTCACTTCGGCGTTTCCACGGGCTTCGGCTGCGCGACGATCTTCTGGTACATGAAGCACAGGTTGTTGCATAGCTCTTTCAGGCTCCACTTCCCTCTGTGATCTGATAAAAAAAATAAATAAAAATAAAACAGACATTTTGTTTTTCCCGGTTTCTCTGTAGGCCTCAATTTCTGGATGACTTCAGCGTTGCAGGTACGATCCAGGACTACGTGGTGTCCATGCTGTGCGGGTTGGACTCGTGCGTGATGACGCCTCAAAATGCAGCCAGCTGGGGCTTCTTCAACACCGCAAGCAGTCAGTGGAACGAGAACATGTACGTCACACCCAGAGTCACCAGCAAAAGCTAAACTCTGCGTCCTGCGGCTTGTGCATGTATGATTTGAGCTGTAAAAGCACCTAGCAGTTTCCACCATCGCCACCAGAGAGGTGTGTGTCCTTCTTAACAACCTGCCCTGTGTGCATGCTGTAGTCTGAAGGCTGCTGGCTTCCCCGTTCGCCTGCTTCCTCGGTGTGTGCCGCCTGGTGCCTTGGTGGGACAGACGCACTCTGACTGGCACGGCATTCCTGCTGGTACACCAGTAGGGGCCGCTCTAGGAGACTTCCAGTGCTCCGTCTACTCCTGCATGAGTTCACCAGCAGATGCAGGTGAAACAGGAAGTCAAGTCTTTACTATGATTTAGTGCGCTCCATCTCTATGCTTTTTAAATAAGGAGATCAATTTGTTTCCACTAGAAAACCTAACAAAGCTGATCTGATTAATGCATGAAATAAAATGTCTCATGCTCCTGTTTTGATTTAGTTTTAACTTTGAGCACCAAAGAAGAAGTTTTAAAGTATTTGAAACTCCATATCTGAGAGGCTTTTGTCGTTTTTGAAAATCTCCCAGTTCTCAACATAAGCACATCAGCCCAGCTGACGTTCGCCATGCCAGCTGACTTCACGCCTCCTAACTCTCCTCAGCTTGAGTCATCCATCTCCTACTTCCCTTACTTTGACTCGTCGTACTTGGCTGTGGCGGCGTCTCTCAACGGCGGGAACGCGTTGGCCACTTTTGTGGAAACGTTGACCGCGTGGACGAAAGAACTCGGTAAGTTTTACTACACAGCAGTACCTCGCAAAACTGCGTTTACTCCACTAATATTTTCACACCTCAGTGTGGTTTATTGAGACTTTATGTGACAGATCTTTACAGAGTAACATCAGGGTTTCCCATAGTGTACTATAAGCCTGGCGGGCCACCAGGCTTTACTTGTGCCCCCACCAGGCTAAGCATTGTTTATTTTATTTTGTTTTTTATTATTGCCTTTTTACTTCATAGTTGGTGTTTAGGTATTACTCTTCTAGTCTTCCAGTAAAGCATAACTATCAGGTGATATTTTCAAATTTCCTGTCAACTTTAAACATTTTTTTAACTCACAAACATGGCGGCTGGCTGGATGAATGACTGCCATAGCGCCCTGAGCACCAGGCTTAGCAAGTCTTACCCTGAACACACACATTGTTTTCAACACTTTTATAAATAAAATCTGAAAAGTGTGTCTGGAAAACAGTATGTATTCAAAGTTTATACTCTGTGTAACTCTCTTTAGCGCAAGGACAGCTGCACGTCTTTCTGAGTGTCGGCCAGCTGATAGGTCGATCAGTGATTGGCCGGTGCTTACATGTAAAGGCAATTGTAGCCACCAATCTTATCTACATTGGCAAAAAAATCTAAAAATAAAATGCTGTTCCCTGTTGCTCTGCTATGAGAGAGGTTCTCCAGTTAACATTAGTCACCCTCCTGTTGCCAACTCAACCCCTTCTTGCTACATTTAGCAACATTTCAATAATTGGTATTTGTCAAAATCAGAATTGACAGGTCAAGCTTTTTAAAGATCGGTGATTGGCCAGAAAACTGCCATCGGCGCACCCTTAGTATCTCTCTATCAGCTTTGCGCATCTAGATACATTTCTTTCCCGATTCTTCTTTGCAAAATACCTCGAACTCAGTGAAATTAGATGCATCTGTAAACAGCAAGTTTTAAGACCTCAGATTCTCAATTGTGCTTTGACTGGGCCATCATGACACATGTGGAGTGTACTTTAGAGTAATTACTGTGGGGAAAGTGAACTTCTGCTCCTTTTTAACCCTGTCAGGTGTGGAGCCGAGGGACTCATGTTTGTACGAGAAGCTGATTGGCTCTGCCCTGAACCAGGAGAGCAGCGACCTGATGGTGAGTCCCACCATCCTGGGGGAGAGACACGCCCCCCTCTGCCTGGGTCAGGTCACCAACATCTCCGCCTCCAACCTCTCGCTGGGCCACGTGTTCAGAGCGCTTTGCCGCGGAGTCGTTAGCAACGTCGCCTCCATGATGCCCGTGGAGCACCTGCAGCGGGCCGGCGTCCGCAGGCTGGTGGGGAGTGGGAGCGCGCTCGCTCGCAACGAGGTGCTGAGGCAGGAGGTGGAGAGGGCGTTTCCTCTCCAGGTGGTTTACGGACAGAATGCAGACTCCGCTGTGGGTGTGGCCATGGCCCTCTGTGACCGACTCTGAACAGCCGACTGGGGAATCCCTGCATGTTTATTTGATTCGCTGAGATTATTTTGCACAACTTTTGAGACTTTGATTGAATATAATTGTTTTTGTTTTAACTAATTAACAGGTTTGCTTAAAGTAGACTTGATTCAAACAGTTAGATTTTTAGAAAACTCTTAAAGGGGCAGTATTATGTGTTAAGTTTTGGGTTTTTTTTGTCCAGGCACATAGTGCCATTTTATTGCACAGTCATATAATCATGCTAAAGTGGAATTATTATGTAAAATTTACTCTCTTTATTTTAGCTGTTATAATGTTATTTCCTCATCAAAAACATAACTGGAGTGTTACTTTGATTCCTTCATCCTTTTTTGAGAAATCCTTTAATCTCCCATGGCAACCATTCAGCTGGGCAAAACGCCTGGTTGCTACCTAAAAATCGATCTATCATCAATTGATCCCTCAGAAGTTTTCTTTGTGACTTAAACACTTTGCTCTGCTCTTCTTTTCTTGTCTGGAAATAATTTTTATAATGCATCATGAAGTCTTCAGAATCCCAGTTGAAGATCATTTTGCTAAGGTTGTATTTGTTTTGTTTTTTTAGATCATTAGATTTGATATGAAAAAAAAGTGCTTAGGACATTGGTAGATATTGCAAAATCAATAGAAATCACTTACTGATCCCAATCGGGAAATCAATAAACATCTATTTCTGACAGCACTTGTGTGTACTTTCCAGTCAGAGTCCTAATTTCATCGAAAGTGTAATAAATTGCAAATGCTATAGTTGAAGATAATCTTATTTTGTGTTATTTTATTGTGGTAATACACTGTTTTACACTACGCCAGTAGATCGAGGCTTCAGGGTGATAGAATGAAGAAAATAGAAGCACTTATAATTCAAGGCAGATTAAGAGACTGGGAAATTTACCTCCCTAACATTTTATTCCAACAAGCAAAGAATTGGAAAATGTTGCATGGAAAAACTGTTACACCTCTTAAGCTTTTGCTAATTTTGAGACTGGAGTCTCTGGTGAGGAGTTATTTTAAGCCTTTAAATCTAACGCATAATCACTTAAAGATCATCAAGCAAAATTTTTTTTACACAAGGGCAAATCTGCTGAAGACTTCATCGTCAAATCAATTTATGCTCCCATCGGACGATGTGCTTGCAGTCTGTCCGGTACATGCATGTTGGGTTGGTGTGTTGCATTGTGTTCTTGGAAGTCTTTATGGTCAGTGCAGCAGCCTTTAAAGCACTCAGAGCCTCAGTAATGTGCAGCATCTTATCTGGGTTGGGTCACTGCTTTCCACTCAGGCTTTCTTCTCTCCACTTGACTTCGTGTTAAGTGAGCGTCTCACGATGCAGGATTCACACGCCCTGGACTAAGCCGGATGCTGGATTGTTGTTTACTAAAAATTAAATTTTTTGTTTCAGTAAGCAGGAGAGAAAGGCTTATTCTGGTGAGTTAACTTGCACATTTATTTGCATTCTAATTCTTATAGAGCAATTTGAAAATTGTCTTAAGCCTTGTGCGTGCGAGGACTGAGGTAACTGATACAAGTGATATGGGTGTGGGGTCGGTTGGACCCCATTTGTAAACACAAGGGTTAAAGCATGGAGATCAGTGTTTGTGAATGTGTTCAATGATGTCTGCATAAATACGGACTGTGGGACAACCACATCACTGGTGTTGTTGGACCTCGGCAATGCTGCTGACCGTGATACATTATTGAGGCCAGAGAGCTGAGTTAGGACACTACTACAGTATTTGACTGGTTTGAGTCTTACTAAAGAATGGATCTCTTAGCATCAATTGGGAATTTCTTAACAGAGGGACAGAAATCAAGTGTGGGGTACCCCAAGGATACACAGCTTTACATCACAACATCACCAGGTGACTCTGAACCCATTAAACATGTGCATAGAACAAATCAATGTGTGGATGTGTATTAACTATATCCAGCTGAACAGAAACACAACTGAAGTTAATGTCTTTGGACCTAAAGAGGAATGATCAAGAGTTGGCATGCAGCTTCAGTTATTGCAGGTAAAAACTGGCGATCTGGCCTGAAATCTGGGTGGACTCAGACCTGAACCTTCAGGATCACATAAAGACGGTTACAAAATCAGCCTTCTATCACCTGAAGAACGTTTCCAGGATCAGAGGACTAATTTTCCAGCAGGATCTATAGAAACTGATCCATGCGCTTATCTTTAGTTGCATTGATTACTGCAACATTTTCTTTACAGACCTGACTAAAGCAATCAGACGGCTGCAGCAGATCCAACAAACTGTATTTCTTAAAGAAGCTTAGATTCTTCTATGTTTGCAGCAAGATGATGCAGATCTTCTCTAAGTCATTTGTGGAGAGTGTAGTATAGACTGTCATCATCTGTTGGCGTAGAAACTTAAAAAGATGAAGACGGTTAGGTCTGTTCTGGGGTGATTTTGTTTTTTTATAAAATAAAGAACATAATGAACAACCTGAGCATCCTGTGACTGAAATATAATCTCTGTGTCTTCAGAAAGCGGTTTCTTCAGAGCCGGTGAAATAAAGACTTCTTGGCACTTCCTTCCTGCCCACAGCAGCAACCACTGATAGGTTGCAGCTGTGTCGGAAGAAACTTAAAGATAGTTGCATCTAATTTTCCTTTGAGAGCAATAAAACACCTTTGAATTGAATTGAGTGAACCGAAACATCGGGTTAGGTCAACACAGATCTGGTTCAACAGACACAAAATCAACCATCACACCTAAAATCCTGTAGAAAACCAGCATAAGAGAAGAAACCGAACTCTGGACCATCTGGACAGATTATGCAAAGAGCAATGGCCAAAAATGCCATCACTCTATGTGTTGTTTGAAACATAAAAGAAGAAAAAGTATTGTTATACTGGTAAACTACCTGATGATAAAATTAGACAATCGGCTACCATCAACTTAAACTATTAAGTTTATCAAAGAGCCTCTCTTTGAGTCTGACTGCAGTGTCTTTAAAGCGTGAGGTTCAGGAGTCAATATCTTCTAAGTGCTTCCCCGAAAGGAGATAAGGGAAAAGATTATCTGTGCATTCACTTTTTGATCATGATAGTTGCAGCACACCCTGCGACAGACTAGTGACCTGTCCAGGGTGACCCCGCCTCTCGCCCGGAACGTTAGCTGGAGAGGCACCAGCAACCCTCCCGACCCCACTAAGGGACAAGGGTGTAAAGAAAATGAATGAATGAATGAATGAATGGATGGATGGATGGATGGATGGATGGATGGATGGATGGATAGTTGCAGCACAAGATGAAGATGTCATTTAGCTAAAGTAGTGGCTGACAAATAATTCAACAGCTTTCTAGTTCTAATGCATAACTTGCAATAATGACCTGTGGTGTTCCTCAACCAATCCAGGATCCATGCTGTGAAGTTTAAAGCATAAATGACTGAGGAGAGATTTTGTGGATTTAATTTCCAAGCACCTCCGAAATTAGGACGTTGCCGGGAGCCGCGTGGCTCAGTGGTAGAGCGTGTTCACTATACATAACGTAGAGGTTGTGTTCCTCGACAAAGCTGTGTTGGGTTTGATTCCTGACCTCCAGTCATTTCTTGAATTTGAGTCCAACTTTCTGCATAGTAATGAACCCTCTTTCATAGCATGATTCTTTCCAGATACTGTAAGATTGGATTAGGTTAAGATAACAAGATATTTAAATGGATTTAAAGTTTCAGTTGAAAATTTGTTTATGAAATCAGGTTGCATTTTTAGCTTTTAAAAATCCTTAGTAACCTCTTTGAGTTTAATCACATTCAGTCAAGTTATTGATGTCTGATTGTCATGACACTAAAATTATATGGGTCTAACTGCAGCCTAATTAATATTTGTAGTGAGTAATATCATTGGTGTCTACTCTGTGAAGCGAAGGACTGAGACAGCAGCCTTGTGGAACCCCAATCTACAACCAGCTGAGTTAACCTGGATTTGTTCTGTCTCAAAACTACAACCAACTGGTAATTGAACTACGCAGGCTAAGAGTGGTTAGCTTTCTAACCAGAACTAATTCAAGTATATTGCTAAAACACAACAGTAATCAAGAAAATACATCATGGCATGCACATAATACTCAGGAGGCATTTACACAAAAATGATTGTACGATTGCTCCCTCTGAGACCCACTGAATGTG
The DNA here is from genome assembly GCF_000485575.1 of Poecilia formosa. Classification (NCBI taxonomy): domain Eukaryota; kingdom Metazoa; phylum Chordata; class Actinopteri; order Cyprinodontiformes; family Poeciliidae; genus Poecilia; species Poecilia formosa. Next base: position 541,257 of record NW_006799953.1, on the reverse strand, counting down.
AAAACACCTGTCATGTTTCATTCCAGATTACCAGAGTTTTATGTAAAGATGAGGAAATCAAAGATTTCTGATTTCCATCTGGAGGCGGATGACAGAACGGAGGAGGAGAAACGGAAGCAAAAAGCACCAAAGAAGGATGGTTTGGCTTCTGCTTTAGGTTTGAGCAAAGAGGCCCCTAAAGCCCCCATGGACACCGACTACCAGGAGGAAATGGAGCCGGTCAAGCTCAATTTTGACAAGTGAGTCTCAGCACACAGACATAAACTGATTCTGCCTTAATTTGCCATTACATTACAGCAGGGGAACTGTGAGCTGTCAAGCCACTTATTACTGATTATAATAGACTAACAAACTGCTTGATCTGCAGTAAAAACCCTGAGATATGCAACAACTTTTGCTTCCAGAGGGATTCGAGGTGAGGCATCACGGCCAAAGAGAGACAGCTCCACTTTTACCATTGAGCGTCTGTTTGAAGCAGTGGCCAGCAGGGACGTCAACAAACTGGACGGCCTATACCAGTACTTGCATCAGAACATGAAGAAACTCTCTGACTCTCTGTGTAAGTGTGTACATGACCCAGATGGTGTCCCAAACAGCAGATCTGTGTTCTGACTCCCCCAACATGCGGTCACATCCACAGATCAGTCGTACGGTAAAACCGCCCTGATGAAAGCTCTGCTGCACCTCAAAGATGGCAAGAACGAAACCATAGAGGAGCTGGTCAAAGTTTCAGAGAGGATCGGCGACATAAAAGAGTTTGTGAACGCCGCCTTCACCGACAGCTACTATAAAGGTAAACTTTCTTATGAATAAAAGCTTAAACTTGTCAGTCTGCTCTCTTTCTCCATGTTCCACCATTTTAAAGTACCAATTAATAGTGTCCTTTTTGGTTTTTAACAACAAAAAAATATAAAAAATATGTTTTGCTATGTTTATTATAGGTCAGACTGCTCTACACATAGCCATTGAGAGGAGGAGTATGTTCTACGTAAAGCTGCTGGTCAGCAAAGGTGCAGATGTTCATGCCAAAGCCTGTGGGAAGTTTTTTCAGCCCCATAATGGTCCCAACTTCTACTTTGGTAAGTTTGTAGGGAAGAGGTTTGGTTTGGACCTAAAAAAAAAAAAAAAAAATAAAAGCAATTTGGCCAATTGCAGTTTCTCTGTTAGAAATACAACGTAAGAAAATGCAGGAAGACTATTCCAAATTGTGTTTTGGGAGTAGGTGGCCATTATTGAGTTGTCACACTATGCAAAAGAGTCACAGTAAAACAAGGTTTTGCTAATAACTGAACCAAACTATCATAGAGTTGTTGAGTCATCAAAAATAAACAAAACACAATTGTTTATTAAGAATATCTATGAAATGTGGAAAGACATGGAGTTTTATTTTTACTTGAGTTAAAATTCCCTACCAAGTCAATTCCATTATTAGAAATGTTCCTAGGAATCAGATTTTAAACTTCTCAGCAATCGACGTTAGAGACACCTACTGGCTAAAGGAGAGGATAGGTAAGCTTAAATAGGCATGACCTGCGTCAGGTAATGCAGTCATTTAAGGATTAAGTTAATATAAAGCTTTCAGCATGGGACTTAGGAGTTATTAGTCAAAATGCATTACCCTTTAGCCTAGCCGATTGCCTTCCTGTGTAATTCCGCTTGAAAAGAAAAATATTGCTTCCAGCGCAGTTTGGGCTTTCTCCCCTTGACTCGGATCGTCTCCAGTAGATTTTTTACCGGGCCAATCAGCGAACAGGAAGAGAAGTTGTGAACGATGACGTCAGTTTTCTGCGCCGTTTTAGAATTGTAGTCTGCTTGAAGATTTAGGAATGGCAGCAAAGTAAGAAGACGAATGCATTCGGCTGCCACGGACACTGGGCTGGTTTTTACCGGGCTAATTACTCTCTATATAGCGCCACCTAATGCTGGGTTATGGTACTTTTTAACACCTGAGGCGCAGTGGCGGAGCTAGACTTTTAAAGTTGCGGGGGCCAGGGGGGTGCAGGACTACCTCTGGGGAGGCCAAATTTAAAATGTGTGTGCGCACATCTATATATCTATAGATATATAGACATTTCTAACATGATTACCACCCAGAAGGAGAGCGATGCTCAGAAGGAGCGTGGCAGATGTTGAAAACCACCCATGGGGTAATCAGAAGTAGAGCTACAACAGATAGATTCTGACTTGTACTGAAGTGATTAACAATAAAAATAAAAACAAAACTCCATCACCTATCATTCCTTTCATCTCACTTTTTCTTTATTAATTTTTTTAATAGCCATTATTTATTAGGAAAAACCAAAGTAGAAAGACTGAAGCCGTACCTGGAGTGCTGGTAACTTAAAACCTGTTCACCTCTTTTATGATGAAGTTTATAGTGAAAAATGAACAACCCTGTGGAGTGGAATAGGCCTTTCCCTGAAGAAAACACTGTCAGCATACAGAACCTCCACATTTTGTTTTTAAATTTGTTTAAAAACAAAGCAATTTGTTTTGTTGTTAAAAATTGAAAACATTTTTAAATATTACTTTGAAAGGCAATATTTTAGCTGTGCTTCCTTTCTACCAAACCTGTTTACTAATTCAAATGTCTGCATAATTTTTTTTTTTGCAATTGATTCTTTTCACTCTTTCCCCTGAGTGTGGTTTAAAAGGTTTTATGTGGTTAATTTCGGTCAGTCCTCTGAATACTGCACTCATGCTTTTTTCTCTTTTGTTGTGTATTTCTGTATGCAACTGTGTGTATTTGTGTCTTCTCTCCTTCGAGAGAAGACATGTATATAGATTTCAGTTTAGCCATTTATTTTTGATGGATGAGCCTTTATGATTGATAATATATAACTGTACATTGAACATATATATTTTTATAAACTTAAAGATGCTTTGGATTTTACTGAGTTGTAACCTGGGGATTTCCTCAGCTATGCACCACGTCTCTGAGGAGAGACATGGAGGAAATTAGGGATTGAAAACTGCACGCACCTCCTCCTTCATTTAGCAATCAGTAGTCCTATAAATTTGAACTTCTATGCAATGACGGGGCAGCTGACTCCTTTCGCAGACTCCTTCCATATAATAAATATATATTTAGTCATGGAGCCCTCCAGGGGACATGGGGAATTTTTTTTTTTTTTTTTTTTTGCGTTCCCTCAATAATGTACTGATCAGTTCTTGCGGCATAATTGATACTGTAAGCCTTTCTTACGGTGGCCGCCGTACTTTCTGCTTTAATACAAGCTTATAAGGTTTTTCCATGAATGTTAATATCTCGTTGTGAAATATCAGACGTTTTATATCTTTTTTCTTTAGTGTAGAAAGGCACAACAAACCTATGATATAAACAGAAACAGTTAGTAGGAAAGAAATAAAAATACATCCAAACTATTTGGACTATTTCTGAGTTATTATCGCGGGGTAAACAGTCATCTGATTGTGTCTCTACTGTGTTCGTAGTCTGAATGGTTTAAAGGGCTGCTTTCAGTGCCGTTCCATCTTAGCCTTAAGAGACATAAACATGCAGTAAATAAATCGATTTTCAATCAGTCTTTTGCACCAAAGCGTTAATAATAATTGCGAGGGAACGCAAAAGAACAGAAAATCCCCATGTCCCCTGGAGGGCTCCGTAATGTAGAAACTAATTTTGATATGGGTAAAAATAAAAAAAATATTGCTCTTGGCTTCCCCCTGGTGGACACTGTTGGTAATGTTACCCTGTGATTTGAGCTGCCGTTAAAAGCGTATTCAAAAGCAAGCAAACCAGTGTCGCAAAAGAGAACTTATTCTTCAGGGAGAGAGAAAAAGACAAGAAAATTAGCTAAGAGAAAATTAGCTTGATAGCAACCTAGAAAGGTGCCGTTCAAAAGCTAAACATTTATGCTAGTGTCGTTGTATTTGTGTGAAACTGGGTTTGAGTTGATTCTCGAGGATGGCCCTGTATATTTCTGAGTTTTTGGGGGTTTTTTGGCTTCAGAATGTTTGATAACAAAAATTAAAACTTCTCAATGTTTGACATTGTCTAGAAAAATGTTTTTACTTCAGGCTACAATAGAATGTTCAGTTCCAATGGCATCAATGGTATCAGCATTGATGTCATCACTCTATGACATCACAAGGGAATCTCTCTCTTGAATGTAGCTCACAGACAGCGTTTTCTCAGACCTGTTCCACAGTTCTATTGCGGCAGATCACTCTTCAGAGCACGTTCGAAGTTTATCAGAAAGAGCAAGATATCGATTTCAGATATTTACCGAATTTAAACATGAAGCAACAACTGATTGGATGTG
>NW_006799953.1:521217-536328 GCF_000485575.1 Poecilia formosa | reverse complement strand
CCAGACATTTTCCCCAACTCTAACATTAACTAAAACTTAATTCACAATGAATCCATCATATTAGGACCAGGCCTTGGTCCTAATATGATGGACCTGATATGACACTGTACATATAATGGTGAGTTCACACCAAACGCGTTTTGACCGTCAGGCGCATCTGGTTAACATTCAAAGTCTATGTGGAGGCGCGTCGAGGGCCGTTGTGGCGCGTTTCGAGAGTCTAGCACGGCGTTGGACGCTCCACATAAGACTTTGAATGTAAACCAGACTCGCCTGACGCTCAAAGCACATTTGGTGTGAATGCACCATTAGAATATTCAGTTCCTATGGTAACAATGTCATCAGCAGTGATGACATCACTCTTTGATACATCAAAGGAATCTCTCTCAACTGTAGCACAGTTTTTTTCAGACCTGTTCCTGTTTCAGACTTATAAGTTATGAAACTTCTCCAGGAGCTGTTAAAATCATTTGAAGGCACAGAATCAGCCCAGTACAGGTTCACATTCTCAGGTGAGAGAGACTCGCCTGGTATAAAGTTAATTTTTCGGTACTGGAATTAATTTATTAATTTAATCAAAGTATGTCATGAATATGTGTTTGTGTACTCCATCTTCAGTCCAGAGCATACTAGTTTTTTTTTGTTTTTTTACTTTTACCACTAGATGATATGCATGTAGGATATGACAAAAACAACATTATTCAGAGATGGGATAAGTTTATAGCAGCTGTGCAGATTTCTTTTTCATATATTTATTATTGTTTTTATTCTTTAGATATTAGGTTGGCTTAGAAGGATTCCAAATAATGTACAGGAATGACCTGGTGCTGTTACATGTCAATCATCAGGGTGGGCCACTGGGGGGGCCAATCAGATGACAGGGGGGGCACTGGCTCCCCCGAGCCCCTTCTGGCTCTGCCTCTGCTGAGGCGATAGTTGACTGTTACCTGTTGGTATGCTTTATCCACTCCATTACCAGTTTTGATGGATATTTGGGATTATTATTTTGATGGAAAAACGAAGTGTGTAAACCATCTTACTGCAATATGAGGGAAAGTTGACAGATTTGGAGGAAGCTCCACTTTATTTTCCCCAATTCATTTGTGAAATTCACCATTAATAGTTGCCGTGTAACAAACCCTCAGCATGACTCCTCAACCACCATTTCTCAGAGGTAGCACAGTATGTGTTGTGATGCATGTTGTTTAATTATTCCATTATAGGTGAGCTGCCCCTTTCTCTAGCAGCCTGCACAAACCAGCCTGACATAGTCAGCTACTTAATGGAGAATGAGTATCCAGCGGACGCCAAGATGGCAGACTCTCACGGCAACACAGTGCTGCACGCCCTGGTGTTGGTGGCCGATAACTCGAATGGGAACACAGAATTCATAACGGCCATTTATGATCGCATCCTAAAGATCACTGCCCGACTGCATCCCAAGATAAAACTGGAGGAGAAAGAGAACAACGACGGACTCACAGCTCTCAAACTGGCTGCCAAGAATGGCAAGATTGGGGTAAATGCAAACTCAGACTAATGATTTGTTCTTTTGAAAATAAGAGTAATATGGTTGTTTAGTTCTTACACTAAACACTAACTATGGCGCCAAAGTGCTCATAGCCTTATTTATTGCCCCAATCATGTTTTGGTGTGAATTTATCGTGAATTTATGGCAAATATGATGTGGAACATAAGTAACTTCCTTTCTGTTATTTGTCTGCAGGTATTTTCTCACATCCTCCAAAGGGAATTCCAGGAGAATCACTACAAGCACTTGTCCCGTAAATTCACTGAGTGGGTTTACGGACCCGTCCACAGTTCTCTGTACGACCTGTCCTCTGTGGACACAAACGAGAACAAATCTGTTCTGGAAATTCTGATATATGGCAGTGAAATTCCTGTGAGTCCCAGCTTTGCAGGCAAACTCAGAAAAACCTTAAGCTGTCATCAAGGTCACAAGGTCGTGTCTCTTCTCAGAACCGCCACGAGATGCTGGAGAAGGAGCCGCTCAGCTGCCTCCTGGAGGATAAGTGGAAGAAGTTTGGAGGAGGAATGTTTTTTTTCAACTTCCTGGTCTACCTTGTGTACCTGCTCATATTCACTACTGTAGCCTACAATAAAAAAGATGCTACACAGGTAAACAGATTTACACAGTGTTCAACAGAGCCTGAGACGGACCTGGACTGATGTCTCCTCTGTGTCCCACAGCTTCCGTTTATCCCTGACGACGCCTGGGATTACCTGTATGTTTTTGGCCAGCTGCTGACTTTACTTGCAAACTGCTATTTCTTTGTCATTGGGGTATGTGGCCCACAATTGGTTTATATCAGCACCTTGTATAAGTTTAAGTTTACTAAGACCTCTATAAAAGTCAAGGCCTGGGAGCCAAATTTGACCCGCCTTGGCTTTTTTGTGGCCCTCTTGACTCTAGAGGGCTTCATTAAAAGGACCTTCAAAAAACAGCTTAAAGATAAGCAACAAATTATTTTATCAATGAAATCAATGCATCCTTGTCTGTATACTACCAAATTACATCAATTTGAAAAGACGTTCAATATCTTTAAGTGCTCATAAAATGCAGAGATAACTATTTATTAGTTTGCTAATGGCTAGTCTGATCAATACGTTCAGCCACAACTGGCCCTTTGAGGATATTCCTGATCTTGTGTCCCAAAATGAAAATGAGTTAGAGATCTTTTTCTATAATGTCATAATCCCCAGATTGTAGGCATGACGAGGAAGCGGCCAAAGCTGCAGACACTGCTGATTGATGGATATTATGAGATTCTCTTGTGAGTAACGTTTTCTACTATTATTTTATTACAGATTTGATCAATAGTAGTTTCAGATTGTCTGGGATAGAAACACGGTGACATTTTGAGGACTTCACTGGGTGTTGGGTTTTAAACAAACACTTAGCAGATTATAATTATTAAGTTTCTTCCTATGCACAACTATACACGACCATGTATTATTTTGTGATATAAATTCCAAAGTCAAGACATAAGTTTGTGGTTGTAACAAGCCAATATTTGAAAAAGTTCACTACATATGACTTTTTCTCCAAAGACTGTGGTGACTACAAGTAAACTTGGGCCACATGTGCTGCTAGCTTCTCTCAGGGCTTACTGTTCCTGGTGGCCACTGCTCTGTACTGGGCGAGGAGGCAGGAGTATCTGGGCTTCCTGGTTATCTGTCTGGCTCTCAGCTGGGTGAACGTGCTGTACTTCTCCAGGGGGCACAAACACATGGGCATCTACAGCATCATGATACAGATGGTAGGGGTTCCACTCAGCTGTGACTGACGTTAAAGTGGATAGTTTGACGTCTAAGTTCTGATTTCTTTGCAGATGATCGTCAGCGATATCCTGCGCTTCTTTTTTGTTTACATCGTTTTCCTCTTGGGATTTTCAGCAGGTATTTTATCTCAGCTCCAGTAAACAGAGAGTTAACAACTCCAGGCTTGTCAGTATTTTCACCATGTATTTGTCTCTTGTTACAGCCTTGGTCACACTGCTTATGGAACCTCAACTAAAAAACCAAACAGAAATAGAGAATCCAAGTCTTTCTGATGCCTCCACAACTAATAATAAATGTGTCACACCTCACTACCAAAACGTCTCTCATACCATCCTGCAGCTCTTCAAGTTCACCATCGGCATGGGCGACATCGAGTTCATCCATACTCACCAGTACATGGAGGTCTTCTACCTGCTCCTTATCGGCTACATTGTTCTTTCCTACATCCTGCTGCTCAACCTGCTCATAGCCTTAATGAACAACACTGTGAAAAAGACCACTATGGAGAGCGCTGGCATTTGGAGGCTTCAGGTAAGTGAATGCTGTCCACATTGGTGTCTGTTGAAGAGTGGGCTTTAAAAGGGTTGGTGTGGTCGTCCCCAGAGGGCTCTCACAATCCTGGAAATGGAGAAGAGGCTACCCTGCTGTCTGAAAAAGAGTTTTCGCTCTGGGGTGGAGAGGAAACTTGGCACCGCTTTTGGAGACGATCGTCGAAGGTGTTTCAGGTAGGCCTCTTTACGTTTGTTTCAGCTACTCAAACACATAAATGGCTGTGAAACATATTTATAGTTTTGTCACTGATAAAACCTGATTCTTTTCCACCCACCTTTCAACCAGGTTAAATGATTAAATATATTTATCAATTCATTCCATTTATCCATTCTTCCTGGATAAATTACTGGGGGTTAGAAATCCAGTTGGCATTTCTAGCACTGTTGCTGTGAGCCAACAGTGCTAGAAATGCTGTACCCACTGGTGATTTGTTAATATTCATTCTTCATTCCTTGTATTTATTGTTTATATCGTATTGCCAAACCTTTGGTCAAAGTGTGAATGCTCAATATAGCCAGCTTGCACTATGCTGTTATTATAAACCTTAATATATAATTTAATCCGGTGGAATAGCGTCACTGAAATATGATCAGGATTTATATTTGCTAAATGCCACAATAATGAGATAAGGAATATATGAGAGGTCTGTTTATCAAAGCTGCAATATGTCACTGTGTTGTTTCTCCCCCATTATCACATTAAGCAGCACATACACGATCATGATTGACAGCACTACAACCTTCCACCCGGCTCTGATTAGTTGTTTTTCACTAGGAGCGGTGCAAATATGCAGATTGCAGTAGTATAAAATAATAAATATGAAAAAAACATTTTAGAAAGGTTACATATTTTACAGTTTTAATCTATTCAAAATCAGAAGTTTACAGATTATATTCAGGGTTTCCCCCAGAAAACTTGTTTAACCTAGTGCTCAGGGGGGTCAGTCATTCATCCAGGGGTTCGTTGTGATTTTTAGTTAAAAAAATTTTAAAGTTGACAGGAAATTTGGAAAGATCACTTGGTAATTATGTGTTATTGGAAGACTGGAAGATTAATGCCTAAACACCAACTATAAAGTCTTAAAACAAATGCAATCATTAAAAAACTAACAATGTGTAGCCTGGTGGGGGCACAAGTAAAGACTGGTGGCCCGCCAGACTTACAATACACTTGGGGAAACCCTAGTATTGCTGAGGAAAAAAATTATTCACAGTTCACAAGGTTTCAAGCTATTTACCTCGGGTGTTGCACAGCGGTAAGTAATGGAAGCATGCATCGCCTTGTGTCCTTAGGGTCGAGGAAATGAACTGGAACAAATGGAACACCGACCTGGTCAACATCAGTGAGGATCCAGGATGCTGTGATCGGAGCCAGAGGACTGATTTGGACAGCCCTTCCGGAGGATTTAGCATAGGTTTGAAGCTTTTCCTTTCTCCAATACTGAATATTTGCAGACCTTGTAATATTTCCTTGTTTTTTCCACAGGGAGAAGCTGGAGAGGCTTTTTCATGGAGAGCACATTGAGGAGGAGGAGAATGTCTCAGTCCTCTTAGTTGAGCTCTCATCCTGTATGTCTGAGGAGGAGAAGAAGTTATTAAACATGGCGGCTCAGCTTGAATGATATGATCAACAAGTTTTCCCAACTCAAACATATTGCTGTGTAAAAGAGAAAAACTTGAACTGTTTCCCGAACTGACTTGGAAGTGTTTATGATGATTACTTGGTTGTTGTATTGACTACTTGAAAGCAAAAAAAAAAAAAAAAACTTGAGTGATCAAACTGAAAGCACGCAATGAAATAATCACTTGAAGTGCCATGAGTTTGTGGTTTACACAGCGCAAAAAGGGTTGAAATTGCACTTGGTGTTTATTTCAAGTTTAAACAATAAGATACATGCCATAGGATTACTTGCTGCGTCTCCTGCTCTGACTCCTGCATGACTGTCTGCCTCGCCCACTGGCTGACTGACAAAAATCTATTTTACCACCTGTGTGCATATGAAACTAACTGAACCCAACACATTTAAACTACAAGACAAAGATAAATAAGTATGCACACCAAACAATTTCTTTTATTTGTTCAAAGCAGTATATTGTTACTTAAGTAGTGACTAACTGCATGCAAGGAGTGACAGCAGACGTGTTTAATACTGGGAGGCTGAAAGACCAGGGCTGATCACTAACAGGTTGCAGGTGTGAAGAGAGAAAGCAGAAGGCAGGTGCTCTACATGAGTGCACCACTAGATGAAACAGGAAGCCAGGTCATCATTATCATCACTGATGCGTTGTTTTCTTCATGCTTATGCATTTTAAATAAGTAAGTCAATTTTTGTCATTTTGTGTCCACTAGAGAGCCTTTCTGCCATCAACTGTCTGAAGTCTAACAAAAGCTGACCTGATGAATGCATGACAGTCTTTATGAAATAAAATGTCCCACATTCCTGTTCTGAAATTCTCCTCATTACCTTTGAGCACAAAATAAGCTTGAAATCAATTACAAAATCCAAATCCAAAGCTATTTACCAATGTGTTACTGCAAGTATATTGTAATATATTCTCATATGTTAATTTTCCTAATTCATTTTTGAATACATTATATACATATATATGACTTATGGTTATATTGTGATATACTGGAAAATGTAAATACGAAATCTCATATGTGGAAATATATTGCTCAGTGTATTGAATTATATTTTCCAATATGCTGCGGCATATTTTTGTGAAGGCAGCTGACCTTTGCGCCATGCCAGCTGACTTCACACCTCCTGACTCTCCTCAGCTTGAGTCATACATCTCCTACTTCCCCACAGCAATGCTGCTGCCACCAACATGTTTTTTTAAGGTTTGGTCGGCTCTGTGGTCAGAGACAGGATCGTGGGTTATGAGAAAGGGCAGAGGCACCAGGCGCAATACTCACCAGGCGGGGGATTCAACCCCAGACAGGCAGAACCTGTGTTGGTGTTTGGCTTATGTAATTATTAATAACTGTAATCAATAATTTATTATTTGTTAAATTAATAAAATGAATATTAGTTAGTTTAATTGGGGTACCAACTCCAACATCTCTTAAATCATAAGCCAAACTCAGTCTGTTGTCAAGGAATGAATTCAGAAACTCTTCACACAACCAGGAATGATCACTGACACGCTTATTTCTAATCAAGTCTGAGAATTTATTAACAAAATAGCCCAACTTTATAGCTGAATTATCCATAATGGATTCCAACAACATGGAAGTAGTAGGACTTTAATGGACTCTGTAGAGTCATTGCAATGCTGGTCATTTTGCCATGAGATCGTCCCAGTTGGTTTTCAAAGTGAAAACAAATTCTCAGAATTTGATCTGCACATTTAATGGATCAGTGATCCTCCGTCCAGGTCTGTGCCCTGGTTCATCGGTTTCACTCTCTTACACAAAATTCATAATGAAGAGGACAAAAATAAGCAGGTTAGACTGTAGAGGTGTTTAAGCCTCAACGTTCACAGATTTTCATTTGTTTCACCTGTTGTTGAAGCTTGACGGTAAAAATAAAAGTCTGAAATCAACATCTTTTAATCAGCCATTTCAAACTGATGAGAGTAAAAATAGTAAGAGTTTATCATCATGTTTTCAGTCTCTATGAATGACTCAATAAAATCATTTTAGTACAACTGGAACTATTAACACTTTCAAAGGTATAGCGGATAAATAAATATGTAAAGGCAGAATATTTTATGCTTACGCAAACCGTTTCACAACAGAAAAGTGCAGCAGTAATACGGCGCAGAAACATATACTGACAGCATTCAGAGGGAGACAATACCTCTAATCACCAGAGAAGTCTGCAGTTTGACCTCATTCAGCGACCCCTCCAGACTCCCTCTAGCATCTGCCTGACCAACAACTCTGCAGTCTGCTGTGGCATCTTTTCAGTTAAATATATGACAGCATCATCTGCATACATCTTTACTATTTTCAAGCATTTTCACATGCAAGCAAGGCATCAGTGCTCCTAATATCACATAATATTCACGTGAGCATTAACTATATTGTCATCCAAGCACCTGCATCCTAGCTTGCTCAACAGCTGCATGGCAGCAGCTACTTCAGACGGTGCCCCTCTGGTTTAGTTCCTGTTCCGGTTTTGGTTTTAGTATATTTCACATCCACTGGCCAAACATTAGAAGAAGCAACTATTAGCCGATTCTCAGTCAGGCTGAAAATGACCCGGATGTCTCCATCTTTTCCTTATTCTTACTGTATATTTTAATTAAGGCAATATGAAGTCCCTGCCTGCAGGTGAATGATCAGTTTTGGACTCTTTTGTTTGTGATTGTTCAGACTGAAAGAATGAGAGGAATGTGATGAATGGATTTCAATTATCTTTTACAAATGTAAATTGGAAAAATGAGGCGTTCCTTTGAAATTAACATGTAGACAAGGAAGCAGATCCAAATCACAGGCTGCAGGAACAAACGTGACCATGATCAAGAGGTTGAATATCTAAGTATCTCACGGGTAACTGTGCAGTTTTTAAAGAAAAGGAAGTCAACATTTCATGAAGACTAACCTAAGTGATGTTGGCTGGCAGAAGCTCTCAAACCACAAAGAGTCACAGGACCAGAGCAGCTCTGACAACACACACACACACACACACACACACACACACAAGCTGAAAACTGAAATGAAAGCGCATAGAGTTGCACACAGGAAGCTCTGCAGCGACTTCATCAACTAACAAGAACAAGACAAGAAAGGCATAGCTCAGATGCCAGAAAACCAGACAAACATCCTCGGACCCTGAAGGGTAAGTGTCTCTAGTAATTTTTATTTTTTTATTTATTTCATAAACATGAGGATATTTAACTTTCAATATATTTTAAAGTATCATTGATGGACATTTTTCAGTTCACTAAGTAGAAGCTTTTTATGCAGGAGGAAATCTGCTGAAGTCATCATTAAGTCAATTTATGCTTCAGTCGGAGGATACTCCTGCAGTCTGAGCGGCACATGCATGTTGAGTCCTGGTTGATGTGTTGCATTATGTTCTTGGAAGGACTGATGGTCAATACAGCAGCCTTTTAAGCACTCAGATGTGTAGGATCTGATGTGGGCTTGGTCACCCACTCAGGCTCTCCTTTCTTGTTAAGTGAGCATCTTATGACGCAGGATTCACATGCCCTGATCTCAGCCGGACAGCAGACTGTTGTCTGATTTTTTTTTATTTTACTAAACAGGACCGTCAGGATTATTCTGGTGAGTTAAGTTACACATTTATTTGCATTGTAATATTTATTATAGAACAACTTTTAAATTGTTTTTAGAGGTTATGGGAGTGTTGCAAGGGTGGTGGCCTATTGTTTTCATGACATGTTTATTAGCTCCCACTGTTATTTTGTGCTTTTGCAGAGTTTATCTCATATTTCTGAGCTGCAGGAATCAATACGTTCTCTAATGTTACAGGAAATTCAGACATGAGGTGCGTGCTCTTGCACAGACTCCCAACCACAAAAGATTTTTTATGGGAGAGTGTTTTCCTTATATTTGTGGCGCGACTGAATGATTTCACAACTCAGACAAGGCTAAAATAAAATTAATCTACTTCTGTTTTCCTCTTTTTTTGTTGCTGTGCTGATGTGTAATAATCATACGGTGGGGGGTCCAAACATGTGATTTCCCATTATTCTTGGAAAGGAGAACAAGGAGTCACCGACGATGGTCTGAAACCTCCCCTGGCTTCCTGAGCAGTCTGATTTATTGCGATGAACTGAACTCTGGGAGAATATCTCACATCTTGCGTTTGTTGAATGGATTCTTTCATAAATTCTGCTGTTAAAGAATTCGATTTGACCCCGGAGAAGCAAATAGTTGTCAGATCAAGTGTTGTGTGTGTAACTGCTGCCATGGAAATCTTCAAAATAAACATCTTTGTTGGTCACCAGGAAGGAAAGATCACATGTCTGAAAGAAATGAGGGTGTATTTAAAGGCCAGAGATGTGAAACTTTGTGGTTAACATGATTCACACTGGATTTAAACATGCTCAGTGGTCTGCTTCCTTATTGGTTACAGGAAACTGGTCTGCCATGTAATTGATCAAGTGGAGGGAAGGTTTATATGTCCAAATGTGATTGAAATGTTGAGATTTCTTCTCTTGAGAGCTTTCAATCAATCAATCACTGGAAAAACATGCTAACATTTTTAAAATAAATTCATGGATACATAGAGTTAAAATATCAAACGTTAATTTGTGCAAATTTATTTAGTGGTGAAACAAATGCCCCTTTAAGATGATTTGTTTTTCTTTTACTTAAGTCTTCTGTACATCGTTTAATAAAAATTCAGATTAATAATTGTAATCAAGCATTTTTCAAGGTGCACTTTACCATCTACATAGATCAGAGTTTTTAACTTTTAATTAACTTTTAGTCAGTTACCAATTCCCTTTTTGTTTCCCTTTGGCGTACATGGCATAAAAAATGGGAAAGACTAGAGAACATGCCATCCGGATGAGGCAGAGTTTGTTCAATCAAGAAAATGCCACAGGAAAATAAACTCATCCATATTTACAGTCATGGTTATGGCTGTAAATATGGATGCCTTGCTTGCATGTGAAAATGCTTGAAAATAGTAAAGATGTATGCAGATGATACTGTCAAATATCTGGAACAGTGACAAAAAATGAATAGTCGGAAAGACGTGAAGACACGAGAAATCAAATAGCTTCCAAAATCGCAATGCCTCCAAATCATATAAAAACAATTTATCTCCCAAATGGGAGTGATGTCAAAAAAAAAAAGAAGCCTTTTAGAGCTCATCACAAATTGTATCCTTTGTTTATTCTGGAAAGAAAAATGTCTCATTGAGATTAAAAAGCCTTTTTGAAGAAAGATCTGACATATTCAAATGTGAAGTTTGTCAGTGGGGGTTTAACTGGAACCGATGTGACTTAGATCAAGCTTTTTATTGGCAGTAAACACTGTTTCTTCATGGTGTCAGAAGTGAAGTTGATGGAGGGGTATAAATACCACAGAGCAGACTGTTCTTCTTAAAGAAGCTTAGGTCTTTCTATGTTTACAGTAAGACGTTGTGAACAGAAGGAGTCTGTTATTGAGAGTGAAATATAGGCTGCCATCATCTGTCGGCGTAGGAGCACCGGAGGCTCAAAAACCTGACAAAAGAAGGCTGGGTTTATTCTGGGGAGGAAACTTCTAGAGATAATTTTGCACAGAAGGATTCGTCATAAAACAAAGATCATAATGTACAACGCTAAGCATTCAGAGACTGTAATGTAACCTCAGAGGTTTCTTCAGAGAGAAGAAGAGAAGAAACCTCGCTTTGGTGCACCCTTCCTGCCCACAGCTTTAACCACTGTCAGTGACTCCCTGAAGAAACTGAGTGAGGCGAGCTGAAGTTTGCAATAAGATTCCCCTTATCTGCAGGAAATGTTATGAAATTAAAGCTAAATTTATCCCAAGGCTTTTTTACTCATCTGACAGGGCTCTGAAATCAATGGGTAAAATTTCACAATGCGCTAAATGCTGCTTAACGCACAACAAAATGCTTTTTTTTTGTACGTAAATAATATGGTAAACAGTTAAAATTATATAGAGAAAATAAACTACAAACAAATATGCTTAAGATAAATTACCCATTGAGAAATTAATAAAGGTTTTCTAAAACTAGTGGAAAATGGCATATAAACACTTACCTATTACACAATTAGACAACATATAAATAAATCAGCTACCATCAATTTAAATAAAGCATTAAGTGTATCTAAGAGCCTTTCTTTGAGTTAGACTTCAGTGGAGTAAACAGTGTCTTTAAAGCGTGAGGTTCAGGAACCAACATCTCTTAAGTGCTTCCCCGAAAGGAGATAAGAGAAAAGATTATCTGTGCATTTACTTTTCTATCATGATAGTAAGAGATGGAGACGTCCTTTAGCTAAAGTAATGGCAAATGACTGAATTTATTTCTCAAGCACAGAATACTAAATGATGGGCTTCAATTAAGATGTCAAGAAATTTGAATGGATTTATAATTTCAACTGAAAATGTATAAAATCAGGTGTTCAATGCATTTTTAGCTTTCAAAAATCATAAATAACTAGGGGTGAACTGATTATAGTTTTCTGGCCGATCGCTGACTGCCACCTTTGAAAAGCCTGACCTGCTGATTCCAATTTTGGACGATACAGATTTTTTTTTCTTTGTTTGAAATGTTGCTAAATATAGCAAGAAAGTTGCAGAGGTGTCAACATTGGAGTGACTATTGCTAACTGCAAACCTGCAGACTTGACCATGTCTGTCAGTCGAACCTTTCTGGTTAAATTTTAGACTTTTGACGAGGCAAATAAGATTGGTGGATAAGATCGGCTTCACACCAAATATCGAACAATCACAAATCTCCCAAAATGAAGGAAATCAGGCCAATTTATCACTGCACCCCCATTAATAACCTTTTTGAGTTTAATCACATTCATTCCCATTGTCATGACACCAGAATCATATGGTTCTAACGGCAGCCTAACTAATATTTGTAATAAGTGCTATTACACTAAATAAAGCAAGGAACTTGGACAGCAGCCTTGTGGAACCCCAATCTACAACCAGCTGAGTTAACCTGGATTTGTTCTGTCTCAAAACTACAACCAACTGGTAATTGAACTAAACAGGCCAAGAATGGTTAGCTTTCTAACCAGAACTAATTCAAGTATATTGCTAAAACACAACAGTAGTCAAGAAAATACATAATGGTATATTTCATAATACTCAGGAGGTATTTACACAAAAATGATTGTACGATTGCTCCCTTTGAGACCCACTGAATGTGAAAACACCTGTCATGTTTCATTCCAGATTACCAGAGTTTTACGTAAAGATGAGGAAGTCAGATATTTTTGATTTCCATCTGGAGGCAGATGACAGAACAGAGGAGGAGAAACAGAAGCAAAAAGCACCAAAGAAGGATGGTTTGGCTTCTGCTTTAGGTTTGAGCAAAGAGGCCCCTAAAGCCCCCATGGACACCGACTACCAGGAGGAAATGGAGCCGGTCAAGCCTCAGATCCGATTCAATCTCAATTTTGACAAGTGAGTCTCTGCACACAGACATAAACTGATTCTGCCTTAATTTGCCATTACATTACAGCAGGGGAACTGTGAGCTGTCAAGCCACTTATTACTGATTACAATGGACTAACAAACTGCTTGATCTGCAGTAAAAACCCTGAGATATGCAACAACTTTTGCTTCCAGAGGGATTCGAGGTGAGGCATCACAGCCAAAGAGAGACAGCTCCACATTCACCATTGAGCGTCTGTTTGAAGCAGTGGCCAGCAGGGACGTCAACAAACTGGACGGCCTATACCAGTACTTGCATCAGAACATGAAGAAACTCTCTGACTCTCTGTGTAAGTGTGTACATGACCCAGATGGTGTCCCAAACAGCAGATCTGTGTTCTGACTCCCCCAACATGCGGTCACATCCACAGATCAGTCGTACGGTAAAACCGCCCTGATGAAAGCTCTGCTGCACCTCAAAGATGGCAAGAACGAAACCATAGAGGAGCTGGTCAAAGTTTCAGAGAGGATCGGCGACATAAAAGAGTTTGTGAACGCCGCCTTCACCGACAGCTACTATAAAGGTAAACTTTCTTCTGAATAAAAGCTTAAACTTGTCAGTCTGCTCTCTTTCTCCATGTTCCACCATTTTAAAGTACCAATTAATAGTGTCCTTTTTGGTTTTTAACAACAAAAAAATATAAAAAATATGTTTTGCTATGTTTATTATAGGTCAGACTGCTCTACACATAGCCATTGAGAGGAGGAGTATGTCCTACGTAAAGCTGCTGGTCAGCAAAGGTGCAGATGTTCATGCCAAAGCCTGTGGGAAGTTTTTTCAGCCTCATGATGGTCCCAACTTCTACTTTGGTAAATCTTTTTTCTCATAGGACACTGATTTGCTTCCGACAAAGGTTTTGTATTTATCTAAAAAACGCAGCAGTTCTGACCAAATCTACTTTCTGTGTGACAAATATAGCAAAAGGATTCGGCTGGAAGACCATTCTAAATATCTTGTTGGTTGGCATTAAGTTATAGTAGGTGATATGACACTGGGAGTCAGACTTTGTCGCCAACCATGGCC
Organism: Poecilia formosa; assembly: GCF_000485575.1. Lineage (NCBI taxonomy): Eukaryota > Metazoa > Chordata > Actinopteri > Cyprinodontiformes > Poeciliidae > Poecilia > Poecilia formosa. The sequence continues at coordinate 522,347 of NW_006799953.1, read as the reverse complement.
TCAAAACTTAACACAGATGTTTTGCACAACATTTTATTTGCACTTCTGACAATTTGAATCTTTTAAATTTGTTGAATATGTTTTTGACAAGGTAGAAAGTCACAAAACCATATTTCTTTCCCGTTTTCTAATAATTAGTAAAGTAATATTTTTGCGCTAACAATATGGGATGTCGTTTGTAAAGTTGAAGTGACGCAGGTAAAAATCAACAGCAAATTAACAGCCGCAAGAGAAAAGTAATGGAGTCTCATTTTTCAAAGTTATATGTTCAACATCTTATTAATTAATTCATAAATGTCAGAGTTTAAAACTAAATATTAATTAGCAAGCTAAATTTGTACCTGTTTATGTAATATGAAGATATAATAAACTCGGCCATACGAACCTCTTCGTAGCTGGCGAGACTGAATTACTTCCTCTCACCTCTTCGTCATCTTTTTGTTTTGCTCTTTTTTGTACATTTCAGCTTAAAAACAAAGGACGAGCAGTTTTAATTTAAACAGACGTCAACATTAATCATCAGCAGGAGTTCATAAAGAGGTTAAAAAAACTCAGCTTTATTTTCATTGTCCACTTCCGGTTATTGGGACGTGAATTTTAATATTAGCTTAAATATTTAGCTGAGCCCTAGCTCGGGGGTAAATATTTAGCTTGAAGCTAAATGCTTGCTAGTGAGAATATTTAATATGTAAACTAAATATTGAGCTTGCTAGCTAGTTAAATATTTAGTTCCAAACTAAATACTTGTCTTGCTAGCTAACAAATAATAGTATCTAGCTGCACAAGTGCGATTTTACTTACATTTTCTCCAGTCCACACTGGCTGGATAATTTCTACACCATCACTAGAATTTACATTTAATTTCTCAAATGACACAACTATTAGGGCTGCACAGTATATAGTGTCAAAATCAGTGTGTGCAGCATTAATAACATTAACAATATTCAGCCAGAAGGACAGTCTTGTGTGGCAAAAGCTCACAGTTTTCTGGTAAAAGTTCATAGTTTTCTGGCATCCTGTGTTTATAAAGTTAGGACAGTATGTGTTGTGATGCATGTTGTTTAATTATTCCATTATAGGTGAGCTGCCCCTTTCTCTAGCAGCCTGCACAAACCAGCCTGACATAGTCA
>NW_006799953.1:504938-520258 GCF_000485575.1 Poecilia formosa | reverse complement strand
GACGCCTGGGATTACCTGTATGTTTTTGGCCAGCTGCTGACTTTACTAGCCAACTGCTATTTCTTTGTCTTTGGGGTATGTGGGCCACATTTTCACCCAGTGGTTTATATTGCCACCTTGTGGCAGTTTAAGCTTAGTAAAACCTCTGTGATTGTCAAAATTCCCAGATTATAGAAATGAAGAGGAAGAGGCCAAAGCTGCAGTCACTGCTGATTGATGGATATTATGAGATTCTCTTGTGAGTAGATTTTTCTACCTTTATTTTATTTCTACAGTGTCTAACACACATACTTGCTAACATTTTGAGGAATTTACTGGAATTTTGTATGTCAAACAAAAACACAGCAGCTCATGATTACGAAGTCGAAAAGAAATGAAATAATGTTTCCAAACAAAAAAATAAGTGAAAATGAGGCAAATATACACTCTTCCCCTGAGAGAATGACCTCATTTTTAAAAAAAAGAAAAAAGTCTTTCTTCCTACACACAGTTACATATCTATCTGTATTGTCACAGATGGATATAAAAAATCCAAACAAATTGTGTGGTTTTGTTACAAGTTTGTGGTTGTAACAAGCCAATATTTGAAATAGTTCACTAGATATGACTATTATTGCCAAGGCTGCAGTGACTACAAGTAAACTTGGGTCACATGCACTGAGTCGTACTAACATCCATGCTGTTGCTAGCTTCTCTCAGGGCTTACTGTTCCTGGCCGCCACTGTTCTGTACTGGGCGGGGAGGCAGGAGTATCTGGGCTTCCTGGTGATCTGTCTGGCTCTCAGCTGGGTGAACGTGCTCTACTACTCCAGGGGAGACAAACACATGGGCATCTACAGTGTCATGATACAGAAGGTAGCGATATCAATCAGCTGCAACTGACACTGCAGTAGAGGATTTGACATCTAATACCTGATTTCTTTGCAGATGATCCTCAGCGATATCCTGCGCTTCCTTTTTGTTTATGTTGTTTTCCTCTTTGGATTCTCAGCAGGTACTGTATTTTATCTTCTCCTGAGTAAGTAGAGAGTTAACAACTCCAGGCTTGTCAGTATTTTCACCGCAGTTTTGACATAAAATTACATTTTGTCTCTTGTTACAGCCGTGGTCACACTCCTCATACAACCTCCTCCTGAAAACACAACAGGAAAAGGGAGGCAAGGATTGTTTGCTACTGCCAAACCCGACACAGAGTGTTTCACGCCCACCTACAGAAACATCTCCTACACTACCCTGCAGCTCTTCAAGTTCACCATAGGCATGGGCGACATGGAGTTCACCCAGGATTACCAGTACATGGAGGTCTTCTATGTCCTTCTTATTTTCTACATCATTCTCACCTACATCCTGCTCCTCAACATGCTTATAGCCCTAATGAGCCGCACAGTGGAAAAGATCACCGAGGAGAGTGCCAGCATTTGGAGGCTGCAGGTGAGTGACTGGCGTTCCTTTTTTTATTTATTGAAGAGAGCAGTAGTTAAACGGGTTGGTGTGGTCGTTCCCAGAGGGCTGTCACAATCATGGACATGGAGAACAGACTACCCTGCTGTCTGAAGAACAGTTTTCGCTCTGGGGTGGAGAGGAAACTCGGCACCGCTTTTGGAGACGATCGTCGAAGGTGTTTCAGGTAGGCCTCTTTATGTTTATTTCAGCTACTCAAACACACAAATGGCTGTGAAACCTATGTTTATACTTATGTGATTTGTAAAACCTGATTCTTTGCCATCCACCACCCACATTTAACTAGCCTGGTTGGCATTCTTCTGTCCCAGCTGCAGATCCTGGTGATGTGGATTGGAGAGTCATTGTCTTGTTCACTCTTAGCATACGGCTTGATGTCATCTATGTAGAGGAGGTGACCGATAGTTGCCCCATTTCTAAGTTTATACACAATCTGGTCTGTGCAGAACAACATTGGAGACAGAGCATTGGCTTAGTTTATGCTACATTTGATGAAGATTTCCACAATTGGCTTGAAATTGGTGGTTTTCCACAGCCTAATGGAGTTTGCAACAAAAGTTCTTAGAGTGCTGTTGACTTTGTAGAGTTTCAGGCCTTCCGGGTTGACTGACATTAAGTCATAGGCTTTCAATCCAGGCAGTGCTCATATCATTCAAGCTGAGCAGCCATGTTTGACTCTTCAGATATACAAGGGCTTCATCGTCTTATTTGCCTCTAGAAGTAGGCTTTAGAGGCAAATAACTTGGATACATTATTTATATGAACAAAAGGCCCTACACAGGTAAGAAGTCCACTAAGGATGGAAGGAAGGACAATGGAAAGCATTGTAAATATATTATTGGAGGTAAATACTAATAAAGTGAACCTGCAATCATTCATTTATCTAAAGTTTGGGATATGAGCAACAGAAAGCAAAACTTTCACACAGAGAAACAGCAAAGAAGCAAAAGTAAGAGGACAGAATTAAGAAACATGCTGCAGAACTCCAAACATTAATAGTAAACTGTTGAGCTGGAGTTAAAACCTAGTCTAGGTTATTTTGCCAACCCAGTTCTGGATCAGATATGAACCAATTCAAGTGTTTTTTGATTTAACGTATTGAATTACTCTTCACTAGGTTAGATTTTTAAGTAAATAATATGTTAAAGTACTAACATTTTGCATTGCGACAAAAAGAGAGTGGGTTAAAAGGAGTAATCTTTAACCTGGAGGACTGAACAGGTAACATTTGGCTAAATATAATTGTATGTCTGGTTTCAACTATATGTTGATAATCTTTTTTTGGGGGGGGGAATTTCTTACGCTGTGAAGCAAAACTCCTGATACTACTGACTCATCTTCTGAGCTGCTGGAAAATTGGGAAAGCTCAGCAAGAACTAATCAGAGAGCCGAGACAAAGGTTTAGTCCTGTATATAATTAACAGAAAATTCAGCTATGTGTTCAGGGTCAACCGATGCACAGTTCACAAGGTTTCAAGCCATTTTAAACTACCTCAGGTGTTGCACAGCTGGAAGTAATGGAAGCATGCGTCGCCTCGTCTCCTTAGGGTCGAGGAAATGAACTGGAACAAATGGAACACCAACCTGGTCAACATCAGTGAGGATCCAGGATCCTGTGATCGGGGCCAGAAGCCTGATTTGGACAGCACTTCCAGACGATTTAACAGAGGTTGTTAAAAAAACAAACAAACAAAAAGTCTCTAAGACTGTACATAAATCCAGATCTTGTAATATGTCCTTGTTTTTCCACAGGGAGGAGCTGGAGAGGCATTTTCATGGAGGGCACTTGGAGAAGGAGTAGGATGCCTCAGTCCACTGAGATGAGCCCCCTGAATATATGAAGACTTAAAAATGGTCACACAGTCTGAATGATACAAGTAATAAGGTTTTCCAACTCAAACATATTATTGTTGAACAGAGAACAGCTGGAACTGTTTCCTTAACTGACTTGCAGTGTTTGCGTTGTTGTAAATAGAATTTCAGAAGAAACATTCAAGTAATATCAACAGTACCAAGGAAAATGTTGAGGGTCTTTCTGTGTTTGATGTCAATAACTCTTAAAAATTTACCTTTAGGCATGCTTTAACAAGTTTTGCTTAATCCTAGATGAAATGTTGTATTTTTAATTAAAATGTCTTGCAATGCGTATGTCAACGAGCTGATTTTGAACACGAGCGGTGCAAAGGCGCCCCAACCTTCCTGCGCCTCTGGTGTGGCTTAAAATCCATCATGGCGTTCTACTGATCACCAAGGTGCTGATCCTGCCTCTCCTGCTGGGTGCCCTTTATGCAGGTCCCATTTTCATCACAGCCAGACAAGCTAAATCTACTGCAGTCAGATCAGGCCTGCAGATTTCACAGCTTGCCTCCGTCTACTCGACTTCCTCTAGCCATGAGGCAGAGGCAGGCCAGGAAAAAGGGCATGAAAGCACAGCAATCGGAGCAACAATCGCCACCTTCGGCACCGGCTGACACAGTTACAAATTATACGTGCTCCAGACCTTTTTGTTCAGTCACTTATTTGGCTGTGCGGCTCTCGTCGTAGTTTCCTTATGTTATGCAAATAAAAGGTGATCATTTTGGCTTTTCAGAGAGGCATTTGAACATTTTTTTGCCCAGTGTACTGACAATATATAAAAAAAGTAGTATTTGCAGTCAATTATTGGATATTTAAAATCAAGAATCCAAATAGGATAAAATATACCATGATTTTGACAAACATTTTGTGGAGACATGTTTGATTACAATTCTTTTTGGGAAGGTTAGAGCCCACTTAAGTTTGTTGGTCTCTTGCCATGGAGCCGGCTTTTAAGATTAGTCCATAATTGGGTTTTGGTCTGGGTCACTCCAGAAGCTTAGTGTTAACCTACCTTATCCATTCCAGAATCAGACTTGTATGCATTTCCAGCCATCTTAAAGTTTCAATCTTCTTTTGATTTGAGTTGAAGTTGAATTCTTCACCATAATTCTACCCTTTTTGCCCCAGTACTACTAACAGCAAATTAGTCTCACCTTCATACGACAACCAGGTTTGAAACCTTCTTGGTTTCTCTGAACATTCTTCTCTCCATTGAGGCCAAATAACTCAATCTTGAAGAGGTAGAAGCTTTTCTTATACATATATATATTAAACTCGGTTGACATGCATCACTGTTGGATGGCCAAACTTAAACCTGAATGGTCACTGATCATCGTACCCACCTTCCTTCTACCTAGAGCAGTCTTAAACTGTTGTCTGGTGGTCCACGGGCACCCCCTAGTGGCCCGCGAGGTACTGCAGGTAAACGACAGTTTATTTGCCGTGACGTCAGCTCAAAGTGCGATGCTACAGCTAGCTTACCAAAAAGGATTGTGTTAAAAATAATGATGGAAAACTGGATTAAAACCGGGTTACTCAAAAGAAAAGCTGCAGTTACCGGTGGAAAGAAAACTCCAAGAAGATTATATGATCAGAGGATGTCATAGGTGCTAAATGTGGATGTGTAGTTCACTAGCGATTCCTTTGAACGGTTAACGGTAGGAATCGCTTCAGTTAGAACTGCTCTTTGCCTTTTATGACTTTGCTTGGTAATGAATGATTCTCTGCTTTCGGGTCAACAGCAATTATTTTTATTTAATTAATAAAAAAATGCATACAATTGATAGAAATGGGTTAAACAAAAAAAAATGATTGTTAAAGCAACGCAAGTCTATTTTCCTTAAATTGTGCTTCCAAATCACAAATAGCCCTAAATGTTAATGCACATAGCACTTTGTAGTAAAAACTTTTTTTTTTAATTTCCATGTGTTTGACGTCATTAGCTTAGACACTTCCAGAATCAGTAGGCAAGAATCTGTAAAAAACAAAATACCCAAGTAGATCTTCAAAGTCCATGTTCATGGCTCTGTTGTGGCCAATCACATTTACCAAACAGCACCACTCTTGTCATTAAGATGAACAAAGAAAACACCAATAAGTGAATTAAGACTAATATTTTCATTTCAGGTTGCATCATATATTAAGATGCGTTATCGCAAGGGTTACGTGGTCCATGACTTTTTGTTTAATGAGCTAAGTGGTCCTCACTGAGTTTCAGGAACACTGAATTTTGAGAAACCCTGATCAATGACAACAATCCCAAACATGAATCAAATCAGGCCTGACTCCTCCAAATTGTTCAAATGACAGTTCCGACACATTTCAAAGCATAAATTAGAACTTTATTTTATTATTACAATATTACAAAAAGAGTAGCACAACTCTCACGCTCTTGCCTCTTATCTGTCGTACAGAATGACACAAAAGAAAGCCTCGTGGACCTTCTTCCATTTCACAGCAATAGTACAAGAAACAAAAGAGGAAAATAAATTTTAAATAACAAGCAAATCAAGTATAAATAGTCACAACTGCAAACTGAAGCTTTGAAACTGGAAAAACAAAAGTTACAGCTCAGTAACTACACGTTGCTAAAAATATATAATTACAAAATATTCCTCCTTTTTCTTGCTTTCCAACCATAAGGAATCTAAGGAATTGCTCTTGATGGAAGAAAAAAAAAAGAAAAAAAACTTCAAATTAAAAGGCAAAAAAAGAAAAAAGAAATTGCTGTTTCTGTATGTCCTTTCCCTCCTCCTTCTCTTTATTTGGGTTTTTTTAATTAAAACCATGCTCATTGTCAAAGGAAAGTCCAAGGACCAAACACTTAAGGCTTTTTAAGGACTGTTAGGGAGTTAGGTGAACAAAACATAGGTGTCATTGTGGTATTATACACACACACACACACTTGCACACACATGCCAACGCTCACTTTTAACTGCGCCGGCAGCATTCACACACAATCATTAAAAGTTACAGTAGTCTAGTAGGTAAGCCAGTGTACAAGAAAATAAACAATGCATTTGCTGTTTTTCACGTTGAACCGAAACGCCGGTTTCGTTTACCCTCCGAATGATCTTGCAAGTGATCAATTTGGTCTATTAGAGCAGACTTCACATCAGCATCAGTAGCAACTCACATGCGACTCGGTTCCTAACCCGGTCGGGAGGTTAGAAAGCTCCGCCTTGGCTTTAGATTCTGCATCGCATTGAAACGAACTTCTTCAGTGTCCACAGAGTCGACAGATCCCTTTCGATACCTGCAAAACGAAGAGCCTCGACATTCAAGTAATACATTTTGTTACAAAAAAAAGACGAAAGAAAAAAAAAAGTCTGAAAAGTAGACAAAGATGTGATGGCACAATTTCATACTGGTGTGTCTTCATCAACCTGACTTTGGCCATTTTAAGGTAGAGGAGGGAAACGGTTTTCATTATTTTCTGCCCTTAGTATTTCTGAATCTTGTTGCCAAGTGTGGCTCTAGCAACAAGGTTTATTTTTTTTTAATTACCTGAATTCACTGCAGCATTATAAGCCGAACAGAGCATTGGCTTTTTTTTGTCATATTTGCTCCTGCTTTATCTTCATAACCTGATTACATGCTTCTTTTACCAACTGAAAGGAGTTTATCTGTAGTAGTCCTATTATACAAATAAATTAACAGAACAAAAACCTCCGCTGACATGTATCCTACTTGTTATTGTAGCCCCTTTCCCATCAGTCTCCTTTTCTCTGCATGGAAGTGATTGTACTTAATTTTAGCGTCACCACCAAAGTGAAGTCTAAACCAGTCACAGCCAAAAAATTCCTGATATTGTCCTGTAAGATCACAAAAAAAAAGCAAAAATATCAGCTGATGCCACCATTTTTCTGTGAGCGATAACTTACTTCTTTCTTACATGCATAAGAAAAGTCACGTTACGGATCTGAAGTAGAGATAACACGGAATCTGTTCAAATCCAGGCACAGAAATTCAATGTATGGTCGAGGAAGAAGCAGAGAGGATTACGAGTGTGTATACACACACACACACACGCCCGCGCACACACACTCTTCAGGAAATAATAGCTACCTGTGGAGCCAGGAAAAAAAAGCAAAACTAAAAATCAAGGAATTGATCACTTGCAAGATGAAACAAAGAAACAAAAAGAAGAAAAAAAACTATTGTTCTGCGTTAAATATATTATTTTACCCTCTTTAATACTTGATGTCCTTTAGGTTATCTGTTGAGTTTTATTCTTGTGATTCCTTTCTTAAGACTAAACAAAGGGGCTTGATAATGGTTGTGGAGACAAGGCCATAGCTTATCTGTACCCTGGGTGCTGGATGAGAGCGGTTCTGCCATCTCCGACCTCTGGACCTACCCTGCTCAGAGGGGGCCTGTGCATCTTGCCCATCAACCCGAGATTCTGATCGCGGAAGTAGGGCGTCTGGAAGTCCCCACCCAAGTAATCTGCCGTTTGCGTCAGATTAGTCTGGCCGGACGAGGACGTGGTGGAGCTTGTTGCGAGCCTGTAATGGGGAGCCCCAGGGGGCCCACAGTCCAGCGTGGTACACCCTCCCGGGCCGGCGTTGTGGAATGGCATGGCTACGTCCTGAGACCCCGAGCTGTCACTGTTGGGTGTGGGAAGGATGCTGCTGCTCCAGATGTGGGACTGGAAGTAGTGGCTGTTGGGGTAGTGGGCCATGGGGCCGGGCATGTTGCTGTTGACAGGTGGGGAGGGGGTGGGCCGGTCCAACGGAGGCTTCAGCGAGTACGGCTGACCGCCTAGCATTTCCCCGGGGTAGCCCATGCCTTTGAACTGGAAGGATGGGTCCCTAGAAGGCTGTTTGCAGAGGTGCGTCATGCTGTTCTGAATATGGGGGACGTGGGTCAGCTGATGGGGGTTCCAGGAGCGCATCTTCTGCTGCTGCTGCTGGGCGGTGTGTTGGAGCGGATTCGGTTGGGGGTGAACGTGATGCTGCAGATGCTGCGGGTCAGCGTGGTTGGAAGGCAAGTGGTTCAAACCGGCCACGCTGGGCGGGGGATGCGCTCCCATCGGAGCAGTGGCTTTTTCTTGGGGGCCAATGACGCAGTTGGGTGGGGGAAAGCCAGGCGTGGCCGGGTTACTGTGCATGGAGACCCTGGAGCACGCGCTGATGAGCAGGTTGCGACTGATGGGACTGGGGTTGGCGAGGTGGCCTTCGCACATGGAGTTGACCCCAGGGCCCTGGCCCCGCGCTTGGCAGAACTGGTTGAGCTGATGCACAATGCTGCTCAGGTCAGCCTGCCGGACTTGGTGCATCCCGGCGGCCATCGAGAGTGGAATGGCTGAGGTAGAGACGGTAACGTTAGGTGGCGCGTCGCCATCCGGCAGCTTTCTGCTCGCCTGCGGGCCAGGCGGCAGCTGTTGCTGAAGCATGACTGCGGGGGGGCCCTGCGGGTGGCCGAGGGCTGGGTGCTGGGTCAAAGTCTGGAGTCTGCTTGGCCCCTGAGGGTGCAGGGCCAAAGGAGGAGGGTGTCTAAGACTCTGAGTGTGAGCCTGCGGCTGAGAAAGGGGTAGGTGTAAAGTCTGAGGCAGGTCCTGCTGTTGGTGGGTCAAGCTGTGCTGGGGCCGGGGCAGGCTGGGCAGAGGTGGGTGGTGGTTTAAAGTGCTGGTTGAAGCCACTTGATGGGGTCCAGTGGGAGGGTTCATACTGACTTCAGAGTGCAAGCGAGCCCGGCTACCATCGAAATCTTTCAGGACGCCTTTGACCGAGGGCGCCTTGACGATGGCGAGGAGGCCCGTCTTTGCACTGGCCTGAGAGGGGGGATATGGGCTGTAGCGCTGGCCTGACGTGTCCAGCCCGTTGACCGTGCGGCGCACGTGGTTACGCTGGGGGACTTTGACACTATTGGGAAAGATCTTGATGGTGAGGGGGTTGTTGGCAACCTTCTTAGCATATGCGTCCAATTCTGCAGGGGTTGGAAACGGAGCGGATCTCATCCTTTGTGTGGTGTCCCCTGGAGGAGGAGAACCGGAATAGATGGAATTAGGAAGGCAAGAAGAAAAAACAAGGTACGCAAAATGAAACGGACAATTCAATCTAGCTGAAATTATTGATCTGTTTCACATTTTGTCATGTTATAACCACAATCGTTAACATAATAAATGATGCATCACATGAACCAGGGTATCTGCAGGTTTCAGCAAGTCAAATGTAAACCTTTTTAAGCATTTTTAATATCACCTTGAATGAAGCTCAGAAAAAAACTATAAATATGCATTACAACCAAGTATAGCAAAAACATCTGGGGTCCGTTTGTGACTCTTGGCACTGCATATGGCTCTCTACAGCCTTAAGCCTCATATTGCCAAGCTTAAACGTTTTTTTTTGCCCTGAATGTACCTAGCCTTATGGTGGTAAATTCATGTGCAGCATCTCCTAAATAGTGATTTTCACGTAAAGAGATGCAAAACTCGTTAAAACCAAAGTTTCTCGTTAGTTTCTCATTTAAACAAGACAAGTTTTAAATCTTAAGAAACGAACTGTTTCATAACGAGATATAAAAATGTTCCTCTGACAGATTACAACTTGTTAAAAAGGCATAAAGCCGTTCCCTCCGACTCTCCTCGTCACCGTTTCTTCTAGACGACACTTAAACATCCCAAGAGATGTTGCTGTTTTACTGTTATGACCTCTCTCACTTAAACAAGATATTTTGTTATCAGTTAGACAAAGCGATCTAGTGGCAAAAAATGGCAATAAATCTGTACTCATCCACGATTGACTCAAAAATAAAAAAAGCTAGCTCACAGAGTGTATTAGCAGCTAGCTACTGGTAGCCTCAACCACTTCTAGATATAGGACACAATGATGATGTCTGCGTGCGACTAACAGTAAAATCCCATGAGGAAAAAAAACAACCCAAAAACATATGAGAATATGTAAGATTAAATAGTCCTGCCACAACATTTAAGAGCAGTGATTAGTGTAGTTAAGCTCAACTTTTCTTTTTTGTGTGAATTTAAGACTTTAAGGACACAAGGAAACCCTGCCAAATTCTCTGTCCTTCCATGTGGCATGATGGTTCTTCCACCCCATTTCTTCATATGGACAGGGTGTTCAGGTCAATGTGCAGAGGGAGATTTCTACTATAAAAGATCAAATTTGGCCTCATCTGACTGGAGCATGTGCTTCCACAAGTTTCCCGAATCCCCCGTTAACAATTTGGAAATAGTTAAAAATGTGTACACATTTGTACTGAAATTGAATTAAAACACAGATTTTCAAGGGCAAATGTTTGCACTGGATTTTCACTGGATAATATTAGAAAGCAATCTTGTGTAATGGCATTCTCCTCAAAACCAGCAGCTCCCATTAGCATGATCACCAGATGTAGATGAGGTCGGGGTTTTTCCTCTTCTCAGCAGAAAATATCAAAGCTGACGTATCTGGATTCCAGTGAAATCCAGTAAAAGTACAGTTGTTGGTGGCTTTTAGGTCAAAAGCCATTACCGGGGTCTAATTGACACATTCAGGCCAAGAATAAGTGCTGAGGGTGGGCTGCCATGTACTGGGTGAATCACAAACCAAACAAAGAAGAGAGGCTGTAATGGTCCCCTGTGGCTGCTACAGGGAGAAATAAAAAAAGAACACACAGAGTGAAAAAGAGATGGAGAGCAGCCCCTCCATGACAGCAGACAACTAATCAGACACAGAGGCAGCGTCTCTGATGTGCAGGAACACCTCCTAGGACTCGGCTCACACACTTCTGCTGCACCTGCTAAGCACTGTGACTAAATTTAACAATGCCAGAGTGACAATGTGAACATGATTACCTGTTTGCGAATGTGGGAGGGCGTGAGGTTGTTCAAAAACGGCAAAAACAGCCACAAAAGTAGTTGGTTTATATGTCAAAATGATCCATTAAATCTGTTTAGCTCTCTTTTTTTCTTCATCGTTTTAAATCTGAGCAGATTTCAATGCACAACCAGCCCAATTTTTAACATACCCAGAACGTTAAAATTCATTGTTGGCTACCTTATTAAATGGTGTATAATAGGTTGATTTTACATTCTTTGGTTTGATTACATTTTTCCTCAAGGGACAATCCCATAATAGTACAATTACTGGTAACTTTACAAACCTTTTTCAAAGTAACGGTTACTGAAGCATTTCTTCTACTTGTACTTTGAACTTAAGTAAACTTTGTGAGTTGGTCACATTTTCTAGGAAATTCTATTTGTTAATTAATGACTTTCTGTGTCTGAGGAAGAAATGATATGTATGACATGACAGATGTGGTGGGAAACTGACTCATTTTGTTAGTGACCGGCTGAAAGATGACCCACATACAGTCATATTCCATAAATTATAATATGATTTCTGACAAGGTTCGTTTGTCAGATTAAAACTACCTTTTAAAATAACCTTTAAGCTGGCATTATGCATACTTTTCATTAAACCCACATTTCTGTATTATACATATTTTTATTGATCTGATGTAATATTCTAATTTTAAATGTCATGTTCTCATTACTGTAAACAGAAATAAAGGCTGGGAAACAGCAGTTTGTGTGCAATTAATCTAAAAATGTGTTTCACTTAGTGATAAAGTTCCTGAAATTAATGGACTTTTCAATATTCCAGCTTGTTTAATGAGTCCATATATTTTCCCCGTGCATACAGAGAGCACAATGCTCTTTGGTAGGGAACTGCACCAAACAGTGGCTACTTGGGGTCATCACGTTTCCATTAGAGAGTGATCATCAACATACAGTATTAACTGATTGATGGTGAGGAATGGCAATTAAAAGCTATTACTTTCCCAGTTTTATGAATATTGAGCAGCTGGTTCTCTTGGACCACTGGGGTTTAACAATCTGACGGGACGCTGGAAAAGACCACAGTTGTGTTAAAGTTGTGCAGAAACGAATTCGTCCATCATCCGGCCTTTTCACGCCTAAAACGGCATCTCAATGCTAAACACGTTTCAGCATCATAGACGCCGAATGTCCATATTTCACATTTTCAAAGAAGTATTTTTTCAAAGCAGTTACAAGAATGACAAATAATAAAAATATGAACTACACCTGTGACACAGTTGCCTTCTTTTTTTTTCTCCTCTGACCAGGGGAGGAGGTACAATTAGCTCAGGCAAAACTAATGTCTTCACAGCTAATTAGTCACCTGACTTTGGTGCAGAAATAGGAATAAATCAAGTATGTGAGATTCTGCTGGAAGTCTGCAGTTTCCTGTGACCGAGGGCTTCGGCTCAGTCTCTCAGCAGTCGGACTAACCTCGTGGGATGAGGCTCAGAGCTAAAGCGACTGAAGTGAGGGGCACGGACCAAGCAGAGCTGGTAGTCGTGCCAATCGGCTGATTAATTCCTGCTTTATTTGTGAGCAGGAAACAATGGGTAGTGATGTATGGGGGCTGGTATGGGGCGGCACACAGACACACACACATGGGGGGCTGGGGGGCTCCACTGAAACAAAGTGTTCAGCCCACTGATGGCACCCTCATTAATGCAGGGGTCCGGGCCAAGGAGCTGGAGCCTGACACCCGCCATCGTTGAGCCCCAGTGTCTGTCTGTCATGGAATAAATGCCAGGCTAAGCAAACAGAGAGAAATGAACACTTCCACACAAGCACACAGACATGCTGAGGATAGGTTTCGCCTGTCAAACACAAGGAATGATTAATGATCTTGTTGGAAATGATGTCTCGTTGTGACAGGAACAGACTGAATAAATACAGGGCTGATTTTACTGGAAAATGTAACCACAGTCGGGGATTCTGACAAAGCCCGCATGGTGTGAAAACCTCCCGCCGCCTCGTGTGTTGCAGAAGAAAGGGATGGGAGTGAGAAGGAAAAGAGCGCCATGATCTGCCGCAAGTCACAAAACATCTTGAGCGTTTCATAATTAAGACATTTAAGTCATCACAATATTGGGTCAAATCATCCGATCACATGGCTTCTGATACTACTGCTACACTGATGATGCACAGCTTTATTTGTCTTTCCCACCTGAGGACCACAAGGACTTAAGAATCTCAGACTGTCTCTCACATGGATTAAAACCCTTAACCTCCAACTAAATCTCTTTCTACACTGCCCGTCTTACAGCCAACTCACTATACACCACAGAAATGTAATCCAAAATGAATCCCCATCTTTTGCTCCAGTAAAGGCAGCTAAAAACCTGGGTGGCTAATCGTTGACCAGCTGACCTATAAAGATCATGTTGCCTCTGCTGCTCAATCTTGCATCTCTGCATAGCTAAACATAAGAAATATCAGGATCGAACCAACACGTCACGCAGCTCCTGGTGCAGTCATCTCCCATGACTACAGTGGTCTCAAACTATATTCCTTGAGGGCCACAGTGTTGCAACTTTTAGATGTGCCCCTTACCCCACATTCTTGAATTAAATGGCGAAACTGCCTCCCTGACACACAGTCGAGCTACACACACTTATGCTAATGAGCCAATACTGGAAACATGTGTGCTGAAGCCAAGAGATATCTAAAAGTTGCAGGACATTGTTGCTTGAGGATTGGAGTTTGAGATCACTGATCTACAGCTAGTGGCTGGACTAAAAGTATTCGTTGAGGTTCACTGGCTACCCTTAGTCTGAGTTAAATTCAGGTTACTACAAAATACTTGAATGCTCTTGCTAAAGCGCACACCATGACTTTGTCACTCCAATCGTCAAGAGATTGTCGGCAAGCAGTGCCCACACCAAAGCTCTTCAAATTCAGGGCTGGAGGTCTGGTCTCCTGCAGCTATTGCGTCTCTGCTTCAACACACCTGAGGCCAATAATGAGGTGATTAGCAGGACTCTGGCAAACCTGACTGCACTGTGGAGGTAATTCAGGTGTGCTGGACCTGGGACATCTCAGGTCCAGCAGGTTGCAGGACACCAAACCTCAAGGCAGGGATTTGAAGTCCTACACCATGCTCAAGACGATCCAGTTTCTATGTCCTGCTTTATTCCATGATGGTGGAATGACCTACTGAGCACCGCTGCCTAAAGAGTTTTGAAGTCCTGAGCTCTTCAGAGGGCATCTCTACCACTTCCCAACTCCCTCTACTGCTCTTCCCTATATGCTTGCACTTAGGCCTGTCATGATAACAAATTTTGCTGGACTATTAATTGTCTAAAAAATTATTGCGATAAACGATAATATTGTTTCATGACCTTTTGACACTGATTTAATGGAAAAGACTAATAATGCATGCGATTTCCTGCCATAGATGGATACACTTTGTTTTCACAAGAACACATAACACTGGAACTGAAACTAAATAAACAAAACAACCAAAAACAAAAAATAAAATGGATTCTCAGTCTCCATTAACAAAAAACGTACTTGAATAAAAACTAAACAAAAAGCCAAAATGGAAATAAATACTGCATTCAACCAAAGGAGTGCAGATTATGAAGTCTGTATACTATATTGGCCTTCAGTAATCACGAGATTTAAATAGAGAACATGGGCACATCCGATTACCTAATGCAGTAGTTCATACTACACGATTTTTTTGCCCCTATTTTCTCCTTGGTGATTTCATAACCGATCATCATGTAGTGTGATTTAGATCGTCTTGGCCGCTCTGATCTAAATCGGGGTTTTTCCCGACTGGGAGGTTAACGCAGCCTGTTGAATGCGACAGGTAGCCAATCAGAAAGCGCGGATTCTCCTCATGCTTTCTGAGGGGAAATTATGGAGGGGAATCCCAAACAGCTGACAGCGCATGGAGATATGTGGAAACAACAATAATATTTATTCAACGTTTCGTGCAAAGAATATAGAAATGACAAGGAGAAGAGTTGGAGCCAAATTCCTACTGCAGTTGATAAACCCGGTAACTTTTCAGCTGTTCTTCGTTAACGTGACATAAATAGGTTATAATGATTTTCATTCAGTCAGGATTTTACGCTGACTCTAGCCACATGCATCACAGGTAAATTCTAGTAAAACACTGATTAATGCCTGATATTAAAATTAGTTAACTGGACTTGTAGCCATTATTTTG
>NW_006799953.1:401560-504700 GCF_000485575.1 Poecilia formosa | reverse complement strand
AAAATGAGGTTGATAGGTTTAATTTATCGTGCGATTAATTGATTTATCATTTACAGCAACAGGCCTACTTGCACTCTTTCATCACCCCTGTCACCTTTAACAGAACCTGACTGTCTTGTTTGACAAAATCTGGATTGTTTTATCCTCGTTAAGTTGATTTGGATAAAAGCATTTGCAAAATACAAAACTGTCAACTAATTGGTTTACATCATGGAACAAAGAAAGAAAAAGACTGATTTCTCGTGATGATCTCATGAAACCTCTTTTCCATGTGTGAAACAAAGTAGTGATTTTTGGTTTTCCCCTGAAATTTTGCTAAAATCCTGAGGTGGGATTCCTGTGAAAGCATGTATGATCTTAACTGTGTGTATGACATTAAATCCCTATTCAGTACAAATAAGATGGAAACAAAAGACTGACAAAGTGAATTACAGTGGAAAATGATCATGCTAGTGGCTTGACATGTTACCGCCTTAAAATATGCAACAGAGTGGACAAATCATTGCCCAAAGTCAGCCTTTAACTGTGACTAAAATGGATCTCTTGCTGGTTAGATCAGCAAAAACTCCTGTCGGCAGCCGATATATCCTCTACCAAACAAATGTAGCTCATTAGAAATAACCTGAAACCTGGA
Organism: Poecilia formosa; assembly: GCF_000485575.1. Classification (NCBI taxonomy): domain Eukaryota; kingdom Metazoa; phylum Chordata; class Actinopteri; order Cyprinodontiformes; family Poeciliidae; genus Poecilia; species Poecilia formosa. Next base: position 504,066 of record NW_006799953.1, on the reverse strand, counting down.
TTATTTGAAGAGCTACGAGCATGAAGGGAAGGTTAATGAGGAATACGGGGGAAAACATGTTGGTGACTGCTAGTGGCATGGAGCATATTATCTCTCAGATCTCCAGCTAAGTACGTTGCCAAGGAGGAAGCGGGGGAAAAAAGGGCCCACTCTGGCCAAGCGCTAATTATCCCACTGCTAGAGAGCTGATTGGAACACAAGTGCACAGTCAGCAGGCACTAATTAGGGTTTCTTTTATTCAAACTACTGTTTTTATTGAGAAAGGTTTAAGCAGCAGGGAAGCGGGAGCTCGTGCTGCTGGAAATTGCAGTTTTCGCACATGAGCAGGAAATTAGAACTGAAGGCTCTGTGTCAAATTAGACAAGTGGTATTTTTTTGTTTGTGGGTAGAGGAGGAGGGGGCATTTCACATGAAACCTCTTCCTGCCTACTTTTTGCACTTTTGAGGAAGCTGATACCAATAGAGCAATATAACCTTTATAAATAAACAAGACCAAGAAGGGGAAAAAATAGTTGGTCGATCAGTAGTGCCTAAGAAGCGGCCCAGCTGCGTTCCATTTGTTCTGCCTATAAGAACCGAGGAACAAGAGCCACTTCAAGGCTCTCGAGTCTTCCTGAGAGGAAAATGGGCCGTTTTCTTCACTTGATATACTCCTCCGACAGCCTTTACACTTTACAGCCATCATCTGTTAACAGTCACTCCCTGATGATAAATAGAGCAGTTGCTCTGGCCTTGTCTCTGACAGCAGCCCACAAGCTTGTAACTTTAAACGACTCTCACGTCCCCAGATTCAGTCGCAGCAGAAGAGGCCGGCTGGTCGGCCGAGCGACGCGGAGCACTTAGAGCGAAGGGTTCAACAACAAGATTCATTTGCTGATTCAGTCTGTTTTAAAACCTGCTGGCAGTTTTGGTTCACACATTTTCCTCTGCAAGTAAGAGATGAGAAGTCTGAGCAAAGAGCACGTTGTTAAACCCTGCAATCTTTTGTGCCTACATGTTTATGAATCAATGTTCCCTTTTGTAGGAGAATCACGTCTCGTCTTACTACCTAGTCATTTGCCCTCTCTAAGGGAATCTTCTCCAACAAGCACCTCAAATTCAGGCCTCAGCCAATTTTTTATTTTTTTTATATAATGTCAGTAAATTATACATTTCCAAGTGTCGTCAGCACCTGGTGACCGCCAATCAAACTCAATTTGCTTTGAGTCTTAAAAATCTTGGTTTAATCAAAATCTGAGCATCGGACTTTACCACGAATCCAAAGTAATTTAAGTCCATTCGAGAATTGAGGTGAACATTTTTACTGATCAAAGTCAATATTTGGTAGAACTAATCTTGAAGCAATAAGCCAATTAATCGCATAAGCTCAATAATTTCCATTTCACTGAATTATTTATTATTGATATTTAAAATGGCTGCCAGTTCCAGTGTTAAATGTTCATTAAGAGTTGATGTTTATTCATCTTTGAAGGGACACATTTGCATTATTATGGCTTTATCATTTTATTAACTGAAAATGATCAACAATATTATCGTTTATTGCAATAGCCTATGGGACAATTTATCATCCAGTGAAATTAGTTATTGTGACAGGAGTAGGTAGAATCGCCATTTACGTCAATTCCAGCAGAGACATAGGTGATACCACAGCTTCCTGTCAGTAGTAGAAGGTCTGCTTGCTTCTCTACCACCTTTGGACATTCGGAGATAAGAGTTTCTCCATCCTTATTGGCAAAAGTTCAGGATCACTCAGATTGGTTGGAGAGCATCTACGAACGCCTCTTGCCAGAGATTATCAAGTAGATTTAAATGTGGACTTTGACTGGGCCATCCACACATAGAATGCTTTCATCTAATCAGTTCCAGTAAGAATCACGGTCTTACTGGAACATGAATCTCACAGTCTAATGTGTTTACCAGTTCATAACAGTTTTTCCCCCCAGCATTGCCCTTTATTTAACCATTTCCCTCTGACCAGCTTTCCTGATGTGGTAGAAAAGCCTTCCCAAAGAATGATATTTCCATTACCGTGTTACAGGGTGATGTGTAGTGCTGGTTTTCCACCACAGGCAGGGTTCTGTGTGTCGACCCAAAAAAAAAAAAAAAAAAAAAAGCTGAACCTTCGTCCACATTGGCTGTGTCCCCTACATGCATTGTGGCAAACTTCAAACAGGAATTAAAACAATCGGTTTCCTTGTTACTTTTCCATTACGGCCAGATTTCTGGTCTGTAAGACCCTTCTAATCAACAGACACCCCACCTAACAGGTGAATCCCTACATAACTCCTAATGATCCCTACAGCGTCTGATCCTCACAGATCCATTACTTTAACTACGGCGTCCCCCAAGGCTCCATTTTAGGTCCTTTACTTTTTAATTTGTACATGTTGCCTCTTGGTGGAGTCATTAGGAACCATAGAATCAGCTTCAGTTATGGTGATGACACTCAGCTATGCATCTCATTGTGTTAGGACGACCCCCAGCCAATCACTGCACATTTTTTATTTGCATTTCAGACAAAGACCTGGATGGCACAGAATTTTCTCCTGCTCAACCAGGACAAAAGATAAGTTTTAATCATCATCAGAAGGACATCATTCAAAAATACAAACTGCATCTTTTAAACCTTCAAACCAAGTCAGAAGCCTGGGCGTACTTCTTGACTGAGCTCACTTTTATTCCACATATTAAACAAATTGTTAAAACAGGATTTTATCATCTAAAAAAATATAGCCAGAGTTCAGCCTACTCCCTCCGTTGACTGATGATTATTTCCAGTCGTATAGACTATTGTAACGCCCTGCTTTCTGGTCTCCCAAAAAAAGCCTTCAGCTGAAACTCTGCAGCTCGAGTGCTAACCAAGACCAGAAGGCAGGCTCGCATCACACCCGTTTTAAAATCACTGCATTGCCTTCCAGTACGTCCCAGGACTGATTTTAAGATTGGTTTACTGGTTTTTAAATGTCTTAATGGTCTTGCACTGTATTATCTTGCAGACCTGATGAGCCCTTGCGAACCCCAAGGTCCTCTGGCACTGGACTATTAACAATTCCCAGAGTCAGAACACAGACTTATGGTGAGGCTTCTTTCCAGTATTATGGACCCCGTTTGTGGAACGGCCTGCCAGAGAACCTGCAGAAAATGTTTGCTGTCTTTAAGAGCAACTCAAGACTCGACTTTTTAAATGCATTTCCTGAACTGAATCATTTCTGCTTAGTCTGTGTGTTTTCCATGCAGTTGTGTGTTTTTCCATGTGGGGTTGGGCTGGGTAATTGTTTTTGTTTGCTTTTATTGATCTGTACAGCACTTTGAGCTGCTTTTAGTATGAAGGGTGCTTTATAGATAAAATTAATTGATCTAATCCAGAGTTACCATTGGTCAAAAGGTTAGCATTAGGTCAACGCTACAATAGTTTTGAAACCCTGGGGTACTGGAGACTTTATCCCTGGAATTGGTTGTAATGGTCACATTGTAGGTATGATGCATCTGTACCAACGAGAGACTGAGTTATGTGGACTGAGAACGAAGACGCTAACACAGCGGACGCGAGCTACAGGTGCTGGGTCCGACGCCGCACAATAGCTCTGAGTGAACCGAATTTTTCTTAGGCTCTTTGATAAAACAATTAAGAGCGAATGAAACGGGATCCGTGTCTTTTCATGTAGCAGCGTCTGTTTGAAGAACAGATGAAAAGGAGAGAGCATTATAAAAGTAAAAGGGACAGAAAAATGGAGCGAAATTGCACTTCTTGGAATCGCCGCGCTACTCGCGTCTCTCACTCCATCACGTAAATGCATTACAGTGTTGGGCAAGAAAAAACAAAATGAACTCCAGTTGTGCTCAGATGTGTCTTGGTGTGTCAGAAATGAAGAAAGAGCAGAGAAACAGTCTGGGCTGATGGCTGCGCCGTGTCACAGGGCTGCCTGAGAGAGGCAACAGACGCCGGCACTTAGCAGACTCCCTCATGCTCGCTGATCTCCTGGGGGTTGGCTGATTACTGTGATTCTGAAATTACAGTCTTGATGAGCGGGAGCATTTCAGAAAAAAAATGCTGGAATGGAATAGAAATGGGTCAGGCTGGGACTGAGCTTCCACTCAAACTTGGATGGGAAGAAAAGGAGACTGTGATAAGGTGAAGCTGGAAAACGTAAAGGATCGTAATCATTTTGGTTTTATTGTGATATGATCAGACGTTTCTTTGATGAAATATATGTTTATATATAATGACGAAGTATAAGGCCATACTTTGAAAAAATAAAGAATAAAAGAGAATAAAGTCATAATATTACGAGAATAAAGCCATGCGAAAATAAAGCTGGAAAAATATGAGAATAAATTGATATTTCAAGAAAATCGTCAGTTTTAGGAGAATAGAGTCATAATATTCCACAAATAAAGCTGAAATAATAAGGATAAAGTCATAATATTTCAAACCCAAAGTTGCTCAAGAATAAAGTAATACAAAAATAAAGTTGAAATATCACAAGAATACAGTTATGTTATGACTTCGTTCTCATATTGTGACTTTATTCTCGTACAATTTTATTCTTGTAATTGAATTTTAACCCTTTCATGCATGAATGATGATACTTTGTGTCAGGATTTTTTTCAATTTTTTTTCATTTTAAGGCAAAAAAAAAAAAAGGTAGGAAAAATATTTGTAAAAAAATATATATATTTTTAGGTGATCAATTGTAATTTTCTCCAAATACAAAGTTATTTGAAAAATACATCAGCAGTATTATTCTCTAGGGGTTATCTGATATCAATTTTTTTTTTTTTACCTGCCAGAGTCGTCTACAGTAGAAGGAGGGACCGGGTCGGTCGGCGTGCTTTTTTGTCTGTCAGCCATGTTGGATTTAACTAAAATAATTTCTTACATTTGCAGCTGATGGCCAGTCATTGATGGTGTATTTTATGATGCATTAGTGTCCACTTCAGTGGTCTGTGTGCATTTATAACATAAAAATCCACAAGAAGCACAAGAACATGGCTTTTAGACAGCTGTCCGTTGTAGTGACCACTATGCATGAAAGGGTTAATATTTCCTTAGCCTGGCCCTAATACTCTGTCGTAATATAGAAATTAAACCATAAAAGCTGTATTTTTGCAAGCAGCTCAAAATAAAACTTCAACACTTCATTTGTTTCGATTATGCGTTCACCACTCGCTAAGAGTCGGCCTCTGCTCTTAGTGACCTTAGCTTCTCCATTTGCACTGCTGGCTGGTAATGCTCAAAAAGTCTCTAGTTTGTCAGCAGTCGGGTAGTAAAACTCAAACACATTTAATTCAGCTGCCAGGCACTGACAAGTCTGCTGTTAAACCAGGGCAGCAGATTGCATCTTAAATTCATTCGCATTACAAGATCAGCGGGGCAAAACCACTCAGCCGCAATCTGTCTGCAAGTCTGACAGTAACCGACTCTTCCTGATGGTGAAAATTAGGCGAGATGGCTGTGTTTAACACTCTGCCGCGACGGCTGCGTTCTGGTAAAGCACGCAGGGCCACGCTGTTGTGACAGACACGTCTTCGCGGGGGACGAGGGAGAGGGGCGGGGAGCTAGTTCATCAGCAAATTAATGGCGCAGTTCATCCTAATTTCCCTTGACAGATTTGCGCTCGAGAACAAAAATATTCCCCCGCGAGTGGAAAAAAAAGAAAAAGAGCTGGAGATGTAGAATTTTATCTGCTTGCATTATGATTGTGATTGTGTGTGCGTCCTGAGATCAGTACTTACATTTCTGCGGTCCAGTGTTCATCTGCGTGTGGGGGAGAAGCTGGAGGGGGAGGTCACCTGGCCCTGGCAGACAGGCCAGCATTTCACACAGACACTAATGCAACATGGGACACGCACTTCTCCTCACACTGCACAGAGAGAGAGAGGGAGAGAGAGAGAGAGGGGAGAGGTCAGACATAACTGCGAGGCAGCACATGGTGCGTGGCGATACAGAGCCTGGGTCTGGACTAATAGAAGTCTGGAGCTGCTCCCTGGAGGCACAGGGCCGGGGAGGACATAGTTAGCTTTCAATTAGAAACTGATTCACACCTGCAGCATCAGGTAAGGTGACATTTGAAGCCAATAACAACTTCAATTAAACATCAAACAGCTGAAGTGAAACGGGCAGACTGGGCCTGAGGGACTGGCTGTTTTAAATCGACCCAGTCTGCCTGCCTTCTCCTTCGACTCGCCCTGCATGCAAGCTAGTCAGACCCCGCTACCTGCGCTTTACCTCTGCACCCGGCGCAGACCACGGCGGGAGAAATCACTCACTCAGGTAGATCGTCCGGCAAAGTTTCCACATCTTCAACAGACTTCAGTGGATTTTATTTGGTTTCTGTACATTTGTGATCGCCGCCCTCAACTTTGACACCCCTCAATAAATTCTGCTGGAGCCAGTTTCCTTTAGAGGTCGTCCAATCAATAAACTGAAGGTTTTAGGCGAGGTTTAAAACAGTACGAGTGTTTGGAAAACTTAACACTATATCCAGGGTTAGTACACGTTTCCCACAGTAAAATTCAAGAACTTTCTAAGCATTTTGAAGGTAAATTTTCACACCTTTCCAGCACCACACAACAGTACGAGTGAACTAAAATAAAGTGTCAATTCATTATCATGCGATACAATTAATTACTGTGATAATATTTTATACTGTACACCAGGGACAAAATAAGCTAACATATAACCAACTTATAATCTCTCACAACTCAATGGTCTAGAAGAGTTACAAAAAAGTCTAAAATATTCCCGCAAATGGAAATAATTTTGGAAATTTTAACTGACTAAAAACAAGAGAAACTGTCGGATTTCAGTTCAGGTAGTGAGAAAAAAAAAAATGTGTGTCTTTATCTTCAAATATCTACTTTCAACTACAAATAACGCTAAAACCTTAAAAACACCTACTTTGAAATTCAAGCATTTATGAAACTTTCAAGCCTCCAGTCAAACCCAAAAATGTCTCCATCATGAAACATTGCAGCATCATGAAGTGGCGATACCTTTGCTCAAAAAGGAAGCTGATGAAAAGATGAATGGAGCTCAATGCAGAGCAACACTGGAAGCAAACTTGTTAGAAGCTGCAAAAAGCTTGAGACTTATCCACAAGTAGCCAGGTCTGCAGTCAAACAAATATTTCCTCCACGTCGTTTTAAAAATGCTGCACCCACAGCGTCCGTCTCAGGAGAGTTTCCATCCACATAAACCCACACGAATCTGCCTCAGTGTTTTAAACATGCCAAACAGGTAGGGGGCAGTGTAGCACAACGCTAAAACCTGTCAGCCAATCAGACAGCTTCAGAACAACCAAACTTCCTGTTAGGAATTAAACATGACGCTCATTTGTGTGGACAGATACTTTTAAACAGTGCATTAGAATCTAAAGCTAAACACCATGTCGACTGGGAGTTGTGCTAAAACATATGTTTATATATTGGTGCATTATTTGTTTCAGACTGTAATGCGCAAGACCGTAAAAATCTCTTCTTATGAACACAACGCCAACACAAATATGGAGCTTTCTCATATCTCCACTGTTTTCAGTGATGCGACAGAAAGATGTGGATGAAAGGCCAAAACGCATAAAACTGAATTTCTTTTCCCAGGTATCCAGCTAGGCCCAAGGAGGAGGTTCCTGTTCCAGCTGATCAACAACTCTAAACATATGGGTGGGTGGCGTGTCAGTATTACATCATCAACAGTAAGGAAAGCACAGAGACGGTGGGATCCTCTAAAGGGCAGATTCTATGCATTTAGATTTCATTTTTAGGATTGGAAAACGTTTGCATTTGCTTGAGAGAATATTTCTGAAAGACCTGGAGGATCTCCAGATCTAAAAGAGACCTTTGTTTTAGGGACATAAAATCAGTGGAGTTAACGTCAGGAAAATAGAGGACAGCTGTAGCTCCTATAAATGTCAGCCACGTCGTACAATAACTCGGTACGGGAAGGAAAGCCGAATAGTTAGCCATGCTCCACTTGGCTTGCCGCTGTATTCCAAACACAACAGATGCTTGCTTAATCAGCACCGGGAGAACAGTCAGGGAGCAAATTAAGTCTACAGAGTCCGTGCCCTCCCCGTTAGCTGTGTGGCATCAGAGGAGGGCGGCAAGTGTGCGCAGACAAAAAGCTTCTATGAGAGAGGCAATTACCAACAAAACAACCTTGGCATGCCTGCCTGCCGCAGGGTGATGGCTTAAAAGTGTCTTCCCACCCGCAGGGAGGATAGACAAGAGGAGGAAAGAGTGACAAAGCCGGAGAGAAAGGTGGCAAGACTGAAAGACGGGTGGCTCCAAAAGAAAAAAAAAACAGGAGCTCAAAAAGGTCAGGATGACAGCTCATTTAAATCCTCCCAGTGAGAGAAGAAAAACAAGGCTTAATGAAGCTGCCAGTAATACACAGATACCTGAGGGCGTTGCACCTCGGGGTGCAGCAGGGGCACAGTGGCAAAGGGGAGGCAGGGAGAAAATGGTGGGTGGTTAGCAGTGGGTGGCGGAGCTGCTGTCTTCAGACGGATCTGGGAGCCTTGGAGGTGCTGCATCACCTTCTCCGTTCCCCTGATCCTCCGCCGCTCCAGCCTGGACGGCCATATGGCGGCGATCCCTGCCCTCGATACGGCGCGTCACCATGCATTAACTCTAATTGGCCTGATATGTTATTCTTTTTTTTCCCCCTCCGGCCTTGGAGGGGTTTTTAGGTACACGGAGCCTTGATGTCAGCAGGCAGGATTTCCAGCACTCGTTTATCTGGTTGCCAAGATTTTGCACAAAGATAACAGCAATCTCTCTGACAACAGGCAGATTCAGGGGTGGAGGAGAGCGGAGTATCAGACGGATCAGAGTCTGTTTTTCAAAGCTTCCAGAAGCGAAAAAAGAAAAACAAAACAAAAAAAAACTGTCGCACAGCAGAAATGATGCGGGGACGGAATACAAAATGGTAACGTCTCTACCGGCAATCCAAGGAAAAAAACGTGTTTATCGTATCGTTTATCATTTATCGTGAAAATTTGATTTAATGTCTCAAAATATTTCCAACAGTATGGTCAAAAATGCTATCGTTTGCTCCACGACAGCATCAATAAACGGCAAATTTAAAAATATGATTAAATGCAGCAACTTTGTGCAGCTTAGTGATATTAATCACACTTTTAATTAAGCGGCATCCTGAGGAAACCCATTTCTAATAGGAGTTAGGGGTGAGCAATACTCAACTTTAATTATGATATTTTAATATTGTATTGTAACTCTGCGTCACAGCAATTACAACCCCACAAACACAAATACTGCTCTTAAAAACATTCCTGTTTATAATGTGCTACTTCAGAACAGCAGCCACATAAAGAAGGCTTTGCATCATTAAACTAAACATATTTACTGATTTTAGTCATTTTTTAGCTGTACTGCTATTTGACACTTTCATAAAAAAAAATAAAAAAAAAGAAACACCTGAGAAAATGCAAAAAAAAATACAGACAGTTTTTGGGGGTTTTAAACATCACTGATTGGAAATTATGGCGACGAAGAATCAGAACTACCATCGTGATAATCTTATATAATCTTATAATATTTTCAAGAACTGCATTTGTGTTTGTGGTCTATGAATGTTGTGACATGGAGTCACAGCCACACAGTTACAAATAAAAAAATTAATCTGGCTTTTGTTTTATCACAATCTTTGTCGTAATCACAAAAGGCAACAAAATATCGTGATAAAATTCTAGGTTCATATTGCCACCAAGTACACACACACACACCTCAACACATAAAAACCCCACACATGCAGCAGACTGCCCCCCCGTGCCCTCCTGCTGCCCCACAGCGCCCCTGAATGTCAGAAAACGGTGCGGCGGGGAGCGCAGCGGCAAAGGTCAGTATATGGTAATGCCTGAGCTGACTCTGTGCTTTACAGCGCAGAGGCGGGGGGAGATGAAACCCGACAGACAGCAGCCTGACGTCCGCCGTGACATCAAATCCAGCAGCACACACACACACCCCGAACGAACGCAGGCACTTGCGACAAAGCCACAAACCCCCGCGGAGGCTTTTTAGCGCCGGCTACTTCTCTGTGAAGCTGCTGGTCGACTTGACCCGACAGCCAAATCCAGACGGGAACTCTGCTAGTTATAAACTGCTGACTCCGAGTCCTAATTGGTTTTCGCTAACAGGTATTCGGCTCTGTGTCCTGGTGGCTTTGTGATAGAGAGTCAAGCCCCCACCTGGCATGAGAAGAGACAGAGCCGGGTGTGTGGAGACGCAGCAGGGCCAGCTGGGCAGGCCTGTGGAGTTAAGCCAGGCGGCTCATACTATCAACCTCGCGCAGACAGACACCAGGGGGCTCTGAAAATATTACTTGGGTCCCCACGCCCCCCTGTGACTCGGCAAGCCTCCGCCAGCTACTTATAGAGCTGTAATAAAAGTGTGTGAATAACTGTGGAGCTTCTATTATAGACAAATAAAAGCGAGCAGACGAAAGCAGGACTTGAGCAAGTGATGCACATGGCTTGTGTCATGTGTCAAATTGCTCCCATAAAAGCTGACCTATATTTTCTTTTCATTCCTCGGCGGGGAAGGGAAACTAGAAAGCCAGCTGAAAGTGGGGGGGAAAAAAAAATGGAATAGGAAGAGGATCAGGAGGGATGGAGGCCATTGAGGTGGATTACGGCCATCACTCCCATACTGGACCTCCCAAAGTATTCACACCCCGTTAGTAGTTACAACCACAAGCTCCGTTTCATTGTGTCATTTATGACAACGATCAAAAAGTCGCCTATAAGTGAAGGAAGGAAAATTAAATGTTTTAGTTAAGGATCCACGATGTTACCATCATCGGTCGATGGTAGCTGTAAAATTTTATATCGAACATTCTGTCAAAATAACTCACCGTTGATTTTATATGACTAACCAGTGACAATGATGCCTGCAGCACAGCACAATGCCAAACTTGCACAGTTCGAGTGTTGGCATCGTCTTAGAGAGCAGATGTCATTAATAAATTTGACAAAATACAAGTTGAAAGTGTTACATAATTTTCAGCCTCCTTTTTAACATTTGTATTTGGCAGCTGGCTAAATTGACAAAGATAATGCAGTATTTTAATTCACAGTAGAGAAAGCCAGAAAGTTTCAGGAAGTGGGTACAGGGGGAAAAAAATTATCGGTATTGTATCGGTTATCAGCTAAATTAGTTTTACTACATCGGCATATCAGATATTGACCAAAAATCTAATATTGTGCATCCCTAGTTTTAAGTTTTTTGTAATGAAACAATTGGGGATGTATTGATGGGAAGATTTGGGCCTATACCAATATCCAATAATAGCTCTATAACGGTACATAACCGATATTGCATGTTATACATATTTCACAATCGTTTTGACACGTTGGGGGGAAAAGAAAAAAAAAATGACACTGCTGACTTTACCACCACTTTTCTTCAGTTGAGCATCCCACAATCCTTTGCTGGATCCCTATCACATGACCAACCTCTTCCTCTCCCTCTCCCTTTCCTGAAAACGGCAAATAAATATCAGCCAAGTTTTACTGGACCAATACCAATATATTAAAAAAATAATACCGATGCTAATGCCGATATATCCTGCATCCCTATATAACAAAATTGTTCAAATTTCTTTGTCTTTCACCAGAAACTGCAATTAAAAAAAGCATCAACATTTCTGATTGTAACTTTATAAAATCTTCTCCATCAGGTACTAAAATCACCAAAGAAAGTTAAGAACTGCAAAAGGCAAATTATTGGTTAAAATCTCCCCAAACGGTAATGAATGGGGTCTGTAAAAGAGAAATCAGCTCATTAGGGGAAGATAAATAATATTAGAGGAAAAAAAACAACGAAGGGAGGCAAATTAGGTGGGAACACGTTTGTTTGCCGTTTATTTTTTTCTTTACCAATTATTAGAAAAGGCAATTAGAAGAAGCCAGTCAGCACATTGCACATGACTTGTGCTTATGGCTAAAGTAGAGGAGAGTGGAAGAGTGGAGGAGAAAGCAAGCTGCTGTTATTTTAATTGCATGTTTACCCCCAGGTTATGGGTCTGAAATAGAGCCAAGAAAGGGAAAAAAAAAAAGTATGTAGCTGCCGACATTCAGAGCAACTTCACCGTGTTGATTCTCTCAGGGACAGAGGGAGTGAAATTACTTTTCTTTGCGAGGCGAGTCTCTGAATAGGAGATAAAGAAGAAAAAAGGAGCACGAAGATGAGAACGGCTTTTTACCGTTGAATACTGAGCCAGAGTAGTTTGTCAAAAAGAAATGGTTGAGGGAAGGGAGGGTTCGCCTTGGCTGTCTTGACTGTAGGAAAGAAAATAATTGTTTGTTAAGACCTTCATTAGGCTATTAGGCTTTAGACCGTGAGATTGAGAAGCATTTCTGCTGCTTTGCAGAGGATTGTAGCCAAGTTGCAGCGGGTCATCGCTTCACACAATGCATATTGATGACATCCAGTTTGGGGGGCAGCTCATTGGGGTTTTTTTCAGGCGGGAGATACCCCCTCATCACCCTACGGTGATGGATTAGCAGGAATTTAAAAACAAGACGACCAACGTCAGGTACAGAGTGGGGTAACAATGTTACAATATGACGCAGTGCAATTTCTGCTCAGACGCTTTTACTTCGATGGTTCTAACCAAAATCCAACCAGGCCAATCAATTACACTCAAATCAGCCAATGTCAGAGTCCAAGTGGGGTGTTACATAAAGTCTGAACGATGCCGTTCTGTGAAAGCCTCTGAGCTTTGTTAGAATTAGTGAAGACGAAGAAACAACACAGATCAGGAGCATTTCTGTGGATCATTTTCAAGTTTAGGCCATAAAATAAAATCCCAACATCTCAATAAGCGCAGCTCAGTCCATCTAAAAATGGAAAAAGCACAACAGAAGTGCAAACCTCCCAAAACACAGAGGACACAACAAACAAAGAAAAGGTTAGACCAAAACTCAACTTTCTGGCAAACATCCAGAAACGTTGTGTGGTGGAAAACTAACCACACATCGCCATGAACCAAAGATGTTGACAAGTCATTTCTCCCATGTCCAGGTCAAGTCTCTTGTTACAGATATGAAGCATTGTGTCCTCAAAAACAGGTCACCTGGTCCGCCAACAACAATGCACAGATGGGAAATCAAAGCCAGTTTTGATTGGCTTTAATTAATGTTAATCTAAAAGTAAATGAAAGCCTAAAATCTGCACTGCTCCATACATAAAAAGGCATCTAAAACCTTAGAAACAACCAGAGACTGTGGCAAGTTCACCTTCCAGCAGGACAATGACTCCAAGCTTACCGCCAGGAATACTTTAAATGAAAGCACATTTATTTACTATAGAATGGCCTAGTAAAAGTCCAGACCTGAATAAGGGTAACATTCTATGGCAACTTTTCACTCTCCATCCAATCTACAGCAATATGAGCAAAAACTGTCAGTCTCTATATGTGCAAAGTGGTAGAGCTATACCCCCGAAACACTCGCAGCTGCATTCGCAATGAAACGCGACTCTACAAAGTATTGTGAATTTGAAAAAGTTCAAGTGGTACGGATACTTTTTTGCAAGGCAGTGTAGCGCCTTAATTGAGAGTCAGTAAAATGGTGGTTTCTTGTGTGTCAGGGATAAAACTGTCAAGCAGCGAAACTGCTGCGGTAGTGTGGGAGAGAAGGAAGACAGCTACAGGAAAGCGCTCCTCCAAGGAGGGAGGGGAGTTGGTGAGCGAGCTGGGGAGACGGTGTGAACGCTTCGTAACTGACTGATGAAAAACTGACAGTTCCCAGAGGTGAGGTAGTGGATATGGAGCGGAAAGAGACAGCGTGGCCCTGGAATGCCGTGCAGTCCGACGCTGGAGCAGCAGCGGCGTCGTCGTCGTCTTTTTGCATACGTGGCGGCGTCACGCGTGGAAAGCTGCTTGGAAACTATGAGACTTCTTATCAAACTGACCTCATCCCTCCCCTGCTTTTTTTGGATCAGCAGCTCAGATCCTCATGCATGATGACCGAGTTTCCTCACAGTGGAAAAGATGACGGGAATGATAGCGAGGTGAGCTGATGAGAGGATGAGGCAATGCGTTTTCTGGGCTGGCCTGGCCAGCTCTGCCACATGGTCATTACCAGTCTACCACACCAGCGGTGAAGATGTCCCTTCTTCAGCCTGCGGTTGGCTTCCTAGCAGCCACTTAAGGCGGCCCTGCTTCCTAAAGAGCCCCGCAAATGTGGAAGGCAGCGCCAAGTGTGCTCAGTCATGTCCAGGCCAGCCAAGGTCACGCGGACGGGCAGGGAGCGTTGGCAGTGCCATGAATGCCAAGCGGCCGGGGCCCCCAGACTGCACCGACTGACAGACGTGTTTACACCTGACAGAAAACGGCGTGTGCGCCGGCTGCCAAAACAGAGGCGATCCAGAGCGTGGGGTGCCAGCTTAGTTATTTATTTATCCGCTGCAAATCCATGGAGAGCAGAAGCCGGGCATGTCTCTGTGAGGAAAAAGCCAACCTACTCTGAGACTTGACAGACTTCGACTATTTTAGGGAGGAAGGAAAAAGAAATGAATAAAATAAAAAAAAAGAAAGAAAGAAACGGCTCTCGTGAAGCAACATTAGAAGATTGGGGTTTGATTTAGTCGTAGCGCTTTTCACAACGAGTTCTGATTAAATACAGTCCTTCAATTTAATAAGCCGTTCCACAATCATTCATGATAAGATTAAGATTGGGGGAGGGGGACTGGTCTTCATTATAGCTGATGACAGCTCAGTGCAAACAGCTGGAGACCAGAGGTGCACAGTAGAAGTAGATGCTGAGGATGTCATTCGTTTTCCAGCTGAACAATCAGAAACCAACAGATGGAAGAAATGTAAAACCCAACCTGAAGAATGAAAATCAGAGCAGATCAAACATATTAGGACAGCTTGTGGAGACGTTCATGGTAATCTGGCCCTGCGATCGTACGCTCGGAGCCAGCGCTCATACATATGCGAGAGACGCTGCGCCTTTCATCTCCTCGCTGGTGCCACAGCATCTGTGTTATCTTTACAGATCCTCACATCACACCAGACAACAATGCGCCGGGTCACATTAAGATATGTCAAATGCCAGACGGGTGGGTTTGGTACAGGACTGGAAAACCACGATGAGACTTTTTAATTCTCCATGATCTGATCCTGTAAAAGTACGAACACTGACAGCAGTTCGATTCAACAACACTTTATCCCAGAGTTAAATAATGGTAACTCATAGCATCCAAGTATCTTTGAAAACTTGATGTGGACGGTGACGCTGTGAGAAGGAAGGATATACAGTAGCAGTCGGTCTCTGAGCAACTCTGAAGAAGCCTCTGACTGAAGACTTGCTGTATGGCAGTCTCATGACAGTCAGTCCCACCCAGATTATGTGATTGTTGCGGCACCAGCATATTTACACTCGTGGTGCGTTTAAAGACGGCTTGGAAAATCACGTTACCACATCTTAACGACTAATTAAACAGTTTTAACGGCTGGAAAAAAGTGCGGGAGACGGGGAGCACGAGAGAAGCAGGCAACATCCCAAAAGTATGATGTGCACACAATGGGAAAATCCTACAGCACATCTTAAAATGGTTCCAACAAGAAGAAAGGTAAATGTTACCGTTCAGCGTCACATGCTGTTATTGTGCAGGTTTGACTTTCAAGAGACGTCATGAAACGATAAAATAGAAGCGGCCAAGGAGGTTGGTCAAAATTCAGCCTAGCTGGAATGATTAGGAAATTCAAAACCGTTAAGGTGACTGGTCAGATGGGCAGAGAGACATGAATGTGACCCTTTGCCCTTTATGATCAACGGAAGAGATGGTTTGAGCTTCCATGAAGCCTCCTTTTATACTCCTCTGGGATTCGGTGCTGTAGTTGGGCATCATAACTGTTGAAAAGTGAAAAAATACAAAAATATTGGTTCCAAATATTCAGCCCCTCAAAAAGTGATGAAGTCTAATCAAATCAAAGCCAACATAAGAGTTACTCCAACATGCTGCCACCGTTTTGGATCACCAGACTCTAAATCACCTGCCATGGGAGCTGAGGCAGGTGGTTTTTCAAGTTGCGTGCCTTGTGTGATTACGCTGACAAACTGCAGAGTGATGATTTAAGCAAGACGAGGAAACGTAAAGCAAGCAGACAATCAGGACTTGATTACATTCTGAAAGATACACAGCACATTGCAAAAGTATTCCCACCCCTTGACCTCTTCCACGTTACAACCAGAAACTTCAATGCATCTCATCGGGCTTTTATCAGATAAACCGGCACAAAGCAGGACTTAACTGTGGAGGAAACAAAATTAAATCCGACATTAAACAGAGAATTGGAATAAGATCGTGAACCACAGAAGACAATGTCAAATAACACGTGTCACGTTTCTTTACGAAGTAAGATTGAGCAACACCGACTATAAAAAGGTTTAAAAGCAGATGTCTGAGCTCCTTCTCACTACTCACTGTAAGTGAGGCATGCTTTTTTCCCCCTGCTTAGTGGGAAATGACTCAATGTGCTTCAAGCTAAAGTGAGGTAGTATTGTTCCAGCTGGCGGAAAAAAAAGGGGGGGGAAATGAAGATGGAGTGGTTTGATTTCATTTGTTAGCAGGTGCATCCATTTTGTGTTCTTCCCTATACCCATCTCGCCTCTCTCAGTCAAAGCGCTTATCAGGAACTCGACACCCCGGCGACAAATTGAGCCTGCGATTAAAGGGAGAAAGAGGGGCGCTTTGTTAAGTGCTGCTGATTGGGATCCCAGGCTGGCCTCGCACATGTGAGACGTGTGTTTGTGCATGCATGTATGCCTGGTACGGAGCCAGGAGCCGAGCCGAAACCGCCTCCTCCCCTCCCATTTTCCAGGTGTTCCCACGGCTTACGTTTCTGCTCAGAGTACTCTGCAAACAAGTCCAAATCAATGCAGCTGTTCGTCTGAGTCAGCCCCCTCGGTCGCCCGCATGCGTAGGGAACCGTACAAGCCCCGAGTTCACATAAACAGGAAAAATTAACCTCCTCTGGCATTTCCAGTGCATTCCTATCGACACGTACGCTGTGTTTAGCAGAGGGGGGGGGACGTGGCTCTTTGTTTGTCCCATTCAGACCCATATTATTGACCCAGCCCTGGCCCGTTTGCAAGCATTGGGCTGATTTAAGGTGGGGGGGTGGAGCAGCTCTTCTAGGCAGAACCGTGCAGCGCCGACTCTCACAAATCATCCTAAAAGGGTTTAACACACACACACACACACACACACACACCCCCTCCAGGGTTATATAGGCATTTTGTGAAAGATTTATTCACCGTGTCATTTATAACTGGTGGCCTGTCTGAGTATAAATCAAAGCTTCATGATCAGACATTTCTGGAAAGAAATATGCAATGTGATGCCAAAAAGAAAAATGTATATGTATTTGTTACAAAACATCTGTGGAGTAAGAACTTAAGTGATTTCATCTCATCTGTGAACACCGACCTCTAAAATGCAACATTCTGGCATATAAAGAGTAATTTTATCTAGGGCTGAACCAATTAATTGGATCAATCATGATCAATTATTGAAACAATCGTCAACTAATTTAGCAATCAATTAATTCTTAGCTTTAGCATAATGACTCTGGAAAAGGTAATTTGCATTTCCATGTTCAGTGCAGTTGTTAACCCGAAACTGTACAAATATATACGTTTTGCATTCAAGATACAAAAAAACTCCAAAAAAAAAAAAAACCTGTCTATAAATATTTTCTACCCAAATAGGCAATAAAATGCTTATTTTTATTTAAAAATGGAATTTAATTACTTCATATATATTTTTGTGCATCTCCAATGTTGTATTAAAAAAGTTTAAGTGGTGAAATGAAAAATCTGCAGAATGTCGTAACATTTTTTATCCAGTTAATCTGATAATTGCTTAATCACTTACTAAAATAATTAGTTGCAGTCCTAATCAAACAGAGGATCACCTCGGACACAGATTAGACATTTAGCTCTGGTACCAACCCATAGCGTCTTCCTAATGAAAAGCCTAACCGCAGTATGATGCTGCCACCTGCACGTTTAGCAACAAGGAAGACGTTTCAGGGTGATTCTGTCGCAGTTTTCCCCTTTAAACTACTGACTCGGGTAAAAACCAGGGAATGTACAACTTTTTTTAGCCTTTGTTACTAAAACAGCTGAAAACCGTGATTGCGATAACGTTCATAGTTCAGGTTTCCAAATGGAGTCATTGCAGACGGGTAGCAGTGTGTGTTGCAGGGGTTCTGGAGGAGCCTCTGACAGAAGGCAGTCACTTGTTGAGCTACTGAAGATGATGATGCTGCTCAGGGTTGTCCATAATGTTGAGTTCATGAATCATCCCCAGCTTTAGATTCTCAAGAAACAATTTTTAATCCATTGCACCTCAGCTACAAAATCCCAATAAAATACATTAAAGTTCGCGACTTTAATGTGGGAAAGTTCAAAGGGCGTGAATATTTTTGCGAGGCATGGTAAACGTTCAGCTTGACTGACGTGCTCAGTATAAAAGTAGCTATAAATAAACTCCACACATGTATATATGTGACGAGCTCTGCTGCTTCCACAGCAGCCTGACCTTCAATGCGACCAAACGAACATCCTCGTATCTGCAGAGCAGACAAGGCGAAGAGAAGACTCCTGCTCCACTGCAGGGAGGACAGCATGCCATGTGCTCCCTGGCCCCTGGCGATACACAAGACATCTGCGGTCGATCTTTGGTCTGCTGCATACATGTGAACACCTCTCCGCCCCCAGCTCTTTCCTCTGCAGACAAGAGCCCGGAGTGGGGGGGAGCCGGACGGCACGGTGACTCCGTGGAGAATCGGGCAAACACGAGGCTCGGCACAGCAAACATCTCACCTCTGTGACTGCATGGGAACATCTGGCCCTCACAGGCTCAAAGGGCCGTCCGTCTGTCTAAAACGTGAGCCTACACACGAGGCTGCTGGTGTATCAGGGGGTTGTCATGGCACCAGCTTTTTTTTTCTTTTTTAACTCCTACACAGGTACTGGTCGGTTTACAAAAACAGTCTCTGCAATATCAGAACAAGTAAGCAAGTAAGCTGCTGAGCAAGCAAACGAGGAGCGATTTACCAGCTTTACAAGCCAAACCAGAGAAAAACTTGATGTCCATCTATTGCAGCAAAACTGTGGTAAACAGGACAAATATTTAGATTTTTTTTTTAAATCTGACAGATCAACAGCTGTAATGTGAAAGTCTTGAATGTTGTTGCTGTTATGGTCGATAATTGATTTTTTATCAATACTGTACATATTTTAGTTACTTCATAATTCCTTTTGATGCTTTGGGGGCACTTAAGACTGCTTCAGTTAAATTCCCCACAATCCTTTGCTGCATAGCTGTCACATGACCAACCTATTAATCGAACGATACAGATATGTTAGAAAATGACTAATATTTGTCATCCAGAATTATTTTGATACATAGACTAATTGATTACTTTGTTGCTGAGCACTTCACTTTCCATTTGTCTCCCTGCTCTATATAGACAAAAAGTCCAACAAGCCAGTTGATTAGTTGGGCTATCTGCTCACATACAGTCTGCAGTCAGCTACGAAACACACTGTTCATTTTCCATATCAACTGTTTTAAACTTTTTTCTCAATAGGTGTGATGTACCTTTAGGTTCCACATGTTTTTAGTGATGGGAATATTTCTAAAAAAAAAAAATAGAAAATCTCTTTGGCGACATGGGAAAAGTGTATTGGTCATCTTTCAGCCAGCTGACAGACAGTGTGCAGGGTAAGACATGCTGTGCCAACTCGGCTCGGTCTTTTTCTTCCCATCTTTTTAAAAAGGGATTTTAACAGTAGGAACAGTTTGACGTATGAAATGTTTTGAGGTCGAATACGGATTCTTGTCCCTCCGCGGTGAATAAAATCAAATGATTCAACTGGTCAGTTTTAGAGCATTAAATCCAAGAAATTACCAAAATCTGCAGTGAGTACAAGGACAGAGCTAGAGAAGAAGATTGTGAAATGTCTGAATTGTAGGCCTGGTTTACCTCTAAAAGAATTACTATAATATCTCACTATGCATTTCAAACAAGAATAAAAACTGTAGGAGACTTAATATCCAGTAATTAGTTTATGTAATCGCATTAAAGAAAATCAATGATAAATTATTAAGTATTTAGGTTCATCATTCTGACAAGTGGATTTTTTATTTTTGCCATTATTAGCCGCTTTGTTCATGTCAGTCAAACATGATGTGAATAAACTTCTAAATATGGATCCAATTGTGTTCATTTAGCTGTAGAATAGAAAAAGAAAGCATATTTTAAGCACTCAGTTGTGCTGCTGCATGCATGAACTGACCGTTTATGAAGTTCACCACCATCTTTGGAAAATGTTTTGGAAATTCGAAAGTTGTGTTCTCCTGTGTGGCTCCCAGTATTTCACATATATTCTTAAAATTGTGAAGTACAATGAGGTTGTATATTATTTCTGCGATAGTTGCTAAAATGAGTAGACATGCCAATAATGTGATTTATCTAGTGTGCAGACACTGATGAATTTTTAAACTCATTAAGCTGTCAATACCCGTTTCTGGCCTGCACCACCGAGACGCGTCATACAAATAATAGAGTTAACCCAGCTGAGGAAAACTGTTTATTTTCCCTTTGATTTCTCTGCTGCCTGTTCTTGCTTCATAGCTGTTTATACGGATCTCCGGTGACTGTCCAATGATTCAAGACTGATGAGGCTTGCTCAAAGGTCTATGCCATTGAACACAGCATTAATGCACCCAGCAGCAAATTTTTGCTATCGACCCTGGTTCCCTGCAATAAGGACAGAGCCATCAATCAGGCTGTGATAGCCGACACCAGACACGGGCTGATGAAGTTGGGGACTTTGGAGCTAATGATAAATGGATCTCTCAGATATGGTCACACTATACTATGACAGTCTACAGAGAACACTTGACCTTTAACAAAATCCTCCGCCACTTTTTGCAAGTGCTGTGCCACGCACAAAACAAAAACTAAAAGTACAAATATGCAGGCAGCTGCTGCGGTTGAGAAAGTGCGAGAACTCCAGGGTCCAGCTGAGGGTCTCGGCCTCCTCTCTGTGAGATCTGCTCCTGGCTGGCCCAGCCCTCCTCGTTTCTCACACCAAAGCTCTGGGAGTGACCTTCAGCAGGCCTGCGAGTCCTGCTAATTGGGGTCTTAACTGAGCGCAGCAATCCACTCCCCACTCACAGTGAACTGAAGGGCCGCTGGGGCAGAGAGGGAGAGAAAGAGCGATGGCAAGAGAGTTTTCTGCTGAGTGGTAAACAGACTGCACTTCAGAACTCAATCTGGAGAATTAAACTTCAAGGTTCTTGTGGTAGAAAATGTTCAAAATGTATGATATGAAGCCATTCTTCGTCTGACAGTGAAACAGACTTAGCCTCAATATTTTTCATAACAGAAGATTTGGTTTCAAGTAAGCTTTTAATTCGAACATATTTCTTCTGGTTGGAAGAAATTTGGACATTTTAGAGCAAACCAATCAATGATTGGGCTTGAATCTGACTAGCGTGATGGAAATCTGAAATACTTAGAGATGGAGAAATCATGAAAACGGCCAGAGGAAACCTGCAAAAAGCCATTTGGCAAAAATAGGAAACATTTGATTGGAACTGTTACATTACAGACTTTTCTATTGATTGAAAACAGTATAATTTTCTTTTAGACATGCCAGTTTTTTGTAATGAAAATTATTGATGAATTATGTTTCATAAAGTAGACTTTTCAAACTAACAAATCAGTTAAGTGTACAACACATGCTGCGCTTCCATTGACCATGTAATTGGGCAAATTGGAATTACGACAAACTTGCTTAGTCTTTCGGTTGTACTGAAAGTATTGTATTTTGCAAAACTACAGTGGAAATACTACTAGCATCCTATGAGTCAAGATCAACAACTGGATGTTTCTACTGGCGGAGAAGACAAAGACGACGACAGGAAGTGGTAGGAAGACGATGGAGCGGAGCAATATGTTAATTAATTGTGTGAAAACTAATTATTGTGTTATTTTAATTGTTTCTTATTTAATTGAAACAATGCTTTTGTGTTTTTTCAACATCAGCAGAACATGAACAAAGTTTTTGCACACTTCTAATGAAAGACAGCTACTGTGACACAAGACTGATACAGTAGGTCCAACTAAAAATGCAAAACGCATGATTTTATGATTTTAAAGAGGCATGCTTTTGCAACTACTAAAACTATATAAAAAAAGAATGAAAGGATGAAAATGTGAACAGAGTTGCTGAAATGACTGAACTTTTCAACAATATTCCCGTTCATCGGATACCGCAGTTATTGAATGAAGCAGGTTTTTTGCCACACACACCGAGAAAAATCAATGCACAACCCAAAAGAATTTAAATTCACAGCATCAGGTCGTCTGCTAACTGAAATTAACCAACGAAATACCAAAAAAACTATTAAGTTTGATGAACATTTCAGCAGCATTGAGCTCAACATGAGGTGCATCAGAAACGTGAATTTACAGTAGAAGTGAGCGTGTTTTTCTCTGCTGATTCGAGTCTTGAAGCCTGGAGTTCTAGCAGACAAAGCAGCTTAGAGGTCAGGTTCGATGTCCGGCCCGTTTCTGCGGTTTCTTCAGGGTCAGAGGTCACAGAGGTAGCTAGTGCTGCATGCTAGAAAGATTTTTACTGCTCCAGCAGGAAGGGAAGGATACTCTCTCATCACAGTGCAGGACAAGAACCAGGAAAGACTTGCCTCTGCAATTTTCATGGTAGAGGGGTCACATGACCGTCCCGACAGCTGATTCTCTGTTGCTTGGCAACATGTTGATTTTTTACTTTCCTAACGGATCGTCATCCTTTAGTTTCTAAGGAAAACAGAATCCAATATATCCAGTCTCCATGCTTAATTAGCATCTGTAAGAAACTTTATGCATCATCTTCGAAACAAAGACTGTCTATTCGCATTACAGGGCATTATCGCCACCTGTAGGATGGAGTGTGAATAGACGAGAAATTATTAAGATGACTAAATCTGACGATTCCTGGGTGTGCTGTGGTGGCGCAGGGGTTAAGCACAGTCCACATACAGAGGACTCAGTCCTTGACGTGGTCGTCGCAGGTTCGATTCCCGGCCTGGTGACCTTTGCCGCATGTCCTCCCCTTCTCTCATCACCCACTTTCCTGTCAACTATCAAATAAAGGCTACTAGAGCCAATAAAACCTTTAAAAAAAAATCTGATGATTCTTCAGTTTCTAACATTGTCTGAAGAGAACTTCCCAAGGATTTTTTGAATATTTTTATTTTTTGCAGTCAAAATCACAGATTTCATGGTGCTCCTTTAGAAATAGTTGCATGAAATTTTCTCCGTTAAACCATTTCCAAAATCATTATGTAAAAGAGGACAAGAAGAGTAAATTGAACTGAATTGTGCACCCACTTGTGCATAGTAAAAGGTTTTATGAGTTTGATTTTGTTCTGGAAGCCAAGTCTGTGCTCTGCTGCAACACTGGAAGCTTTTGAAATCAGGGAACATTTCTTCAACTGAAGAGATCAAAAGTTGGTGAGAATGAGTGGCGGCGGGAGGAAATCCTGCTCCTTCTGTCCACAATTCTGCAACGCAACATTAACTCATGGATAGTGAGATGCATTGAGTCAATTTTCTTTTGATTGATTTAGATATCTGTACTCTGTGCATAAAGTTGGAAATGTCTGCACTTGACGGTCAGATTTTTCCATCATGTTTTTAAAAATCTGGTCAAAGACATAAAATATTCAGCTAACCCGAACCGCAAGTAGAAGAAGGAAATGCCATCACTCACAGGTTAGCATTCACTTAAACTCAATGTTTCTGGGAATTTTTAGCAGAAACTTTGCTATTAACTGCGTAAGCCCAAAAAAAAAAACAAAAAAAAAAAAAACAGGAATTTGATTTTGCGTTAAATTCCTCGACTGTAGAATCATCAAGAGTTGGTGTGTGACTAGCTGTGTTTCCATTACAAATGCGCATAAAACCTCTGTCTATATTCTGCTAATGTCGATAAAACACATTTTGTACCTGCGATGTTTCCAGTACATGAGAAATTAAATTCCCGTGTGAATAAACTTGTTCATCCAATAAGTAATTAAAAACCCAGGCAATAAATATAAAGTGTTACACAAGATTACATTCATAATTGAACCTTGTCGCCAGCTCTCATCTATCAGAGGAGACGCTGACGTTTTATTCAGGTGTAGAAGCGACAAGCCCCATATAGTTGAGAGTGGCCACTGCGGTGTTTAGGGGAAATGTATTCTGCAATTTTACAGAAGAGTTATTGATTCAACTCGCTAGAATGACAACGTTTTATAAACTGTGTGATGCTGTCAGAGCTCTGGTGGAGCCAGCTTCACCTTGTCCACAAAAACAGAAACAAATCATCATCATCATCCTACTACTTCCTGTCGTCCTCTTCTTGGTTTTCACCAGTAGTAACAGCCGGTTGTTGATCACGTGACTTGTGCAATGTGAAAAAAAAACATTTCCATTGCAGTTCTGCGAAATACATCTATTTTGATACAGCTGAAAAACCACATCATCTCAAATCAAACATCTTTTAAGCAAATTTCTTTTCATAATTTCAATTTTCGCCCCAACTCCATAGTTAATGCTAACATAAACACTTACTGATTGGGAAAAGATCACAGTTTTGAGTTGGACTGATCTGAAAATCAGCCAATTCTGCTTAATCAATTTCTATGTACAAGTCAAAAAATTAGTAGGTCCAAAGGTCGCAAGCTGCTTGTTACAACATTACTGGCAGCAAATGTTTCAAAGTGATGCAAAAATAAGCTTAATCTTTCAGCGCACATTCAAGCAACAACTAATCAATGTATTAAACGTAGCACACTTTCAGGAGTTTTTATCTCAAGGCCGATGGGGTCAATATTCAGCATGCAGAAAAGTGGATAAAGCAGGTTGAGGCTGGCTGCAGCTGTGCACTTTGCCAACACATCGCCCTCATCATATCAGGGCTACTTCCTATATGAATGATCACAACTCGCTTAAAGACGGAGGGGAGAGAAAATGTGCAGGAAGTCATCCTGTAAAAACAAGATACAGAGAGCCTTTCTGCATGGGAAAGAGTCATCGAGCCGCTTTATTTTTGTGAGGGCAAAAGACTCTTTCTGGAGGAATAGGACGGCATACAGTGAACATGGTTACCATTTGAAAGTGGGCTTGTGATAGATCCAGTGAATGAGACTTTGAGCGGGAAGGGCCCTGAATAGAAAGGTCTGCATTTAATTTGCTAATCCATCATTCCAATTGTACACTGTAACAAAGGGAAAGGAGAGTGGTGGGCCATTCAGAGGCAATGGAGCATGCGAAGGGGTGCGTGTGTGGTTCTCCTCGGAGCCGGAGAGGCCGCGGCCCCTTGGCCCTAAAAGCCCAGGCAGCTCTGGGGAGAATGGGCTCTGATGAGCTCAACGGAAGCAGGACTAATCCCTCCATGTCTAAAGAATTGTTTAACTATGTTTGACTGATTAACCCAAACCCCTCGATTCCACTTACAATCTATTTGTTCAATCAAGTCCCCTGCACTCATCGTGGTGCAGTGTGTGGGTGGCGATGGCAGGCGAGCGAGCGAGCGAGACGGAAAGAAACAAAAGGGGGCAGCCAAACAATCCATTTCGTGGAAGAATACAAAAGTCAAAAGGACAGCTTTTTTTGTTCTATTTGCAATTGTCAAAACGCACGCTGCACAAGCGTTTCTGTGAACCAGCTGTTGCTAACTTTTCAAAAGGTCACAGGACTCTTCCCAGAGGAGATTTCAAGCATAAAGCCTGCAGTGAGTTAACGCAGAGCACCGCCATGCTGGCTTTTTTCACCAAGTTCAGGCAAAAAAAAAAAAAAAGTACATTTAAAGACACCGTCCCTCGAGTGGAAAGGAGGTTGTCAGGAAGATTAACCCAGCTTCCTTTTATAGCCTCTGACAAGAGGTTAAATCACACATTACACTGCCTGAAATGTCTCCCAGTAATTAGATCAAGAATATTACTCTCTCCTCGTCCCCATCACAGACTGCAGCTGATCAAAGCCTAATGATGGTGTCAGTGCCATTGGCTGTGCTGGCAGGGTAAATCTCCCCATCGGGGATGGCAATCTGTCAGGGCAGTGAGCCCTGCTAAACAGCACAGGACGTGAATACAATGGCGCTTGACGCAAAGTGGACTAAATGAACCACATCCTCCACCAACAAGCAATCCATCAGCTCTGCATCATTAAAATTCATCGCTTTGTTTTGAGTCCACGCCGGCGTGTTTACACGTACGCAGTCGGCGGGGTCGTACGCGGTGAGCGAGAGGAGTCGGTGACATGTACGGGCTTCCTCCGCCGAGGAACGCGAGTCTCACAAGCCCGCATCTCAGCGCCGGAGCGGATCCAGGCAGCACCTGGTCTCTGGACGGGGCCAGCAGGCCACTGGCTATTAATTACAGACGGCAAACACGCAGAGAGAGCAAACTAGAGCTGAAACAATCGATTAATCGTGATTAGCCGATTAATTGAAGGAATCGCCAACTAATTTATCAGTTAATGGTCAACTGTAGCAGACAAAAAAAAAGGTAATTTGCTAGAAGAGGATCATATCCAGAGCATTGATGAAGCCAAAATTCTACTAATATTTTCATTAAAGACAAAGGAAAACCCTTCTTTGTCTGTGAATATGTTTCTATGCAGAAAACCTCAATTGGTGTAGTTTGAGACTCAAATTCTGTCAATAATAATTATCTTTTGCACCTCTGTATTGATGTAAAGTTTTTCACATATTGATA
Organism: Poecilia formosa; assembly: GCF_000485575.1. Lineage (NCBI taxonomy): Eukaryota > Metazoa > Chordata > Actinopteri > Cyprinodontiformes > Poeciliidae > Poecilia > Poecilia formosa. The sequence continues at coordinate 477,252 of NW_006799953.1, read as the reverse complement.
TAAATATTTTTTTAGCTGCAGATGCATCCCAAAAGGAATGCCATGTTATTTTAGGCAAAAAAATATTTTCTAATTTAACAAAAGGAATTTGATTTATTTGCAGTTATTCACACATTTCTAATACTATATAAAAAAAAGGTTTAAGTGGTTAAATGAAAAATCTGCCAGTTTTTAAATGCGATTAATCGTCTGACTGATAGAACAGTCGTTTACTAAAATAATCGTTAGTTGCAGCACTAAAGCAAACCTTTACAGTGAAATTGCTGCGAGACGGATGCCTCTCTCTCACATCAGTGCAATCTGCCTCAGGTCTTTCTTTGCGAATACTTGGGAGCAGCTCTTTCATATTGCAAACCCAGCCTTCTTTCCTCCACTATCTCAGCCATATTTTACAGATGTTACACCACTGCAGGGTACAATCTCCAACTAATGTAAAATGGATGTGTGCCATCATGATAAAAGTTGACATTTTCCTGTCCTAATCCACCTCCTCCTTTGTCAACAACCTCTCCTTTTATTCAGCTTTTTTTTAATGTGTGCATGAACACACATAATGGTCAATGTCATCATTTGCTCTCGAAACTCAACGGCGGCAAACAAAAGCAGGAAATGGCGAGAGAGACGCCAATCACACAGCGCTGAAAGATGTCTGACAAAAAGAGGCCCTCGAAACATGACGGCTTTTCTTTGCCGTATCCATTCGCAGCGGTACCTGGCTCCTGAGAAAGAGGCCCCCCCCCCTCCGCCGAACAACAGAGTCCTCAAAGACAAATGACCCTGATCTTAACCCCATACAGGTGGCGCAGCTCTAACGCAGCGGGCCTGAAGAGAAAAACACCGTTTTCAGAGCAGTTCTCGGAGATCACTTGGAAAAGCACAAAGACACCTACATACCAGGGAAGTATGTTTTCACCGACAGGCAAATCCTCTTGAGCGCATGAATAGTTCTTAGTTTGGACTACAAGCACCTGGTCAAGAGGAAGGCAGAGTCATAATGGTACGTTTTTGTAGCGGCAACTGCAGTTCGAGCGTCATGAGGAAGGCAAACAAAGCAGAAAACAAAAGCAAGCATATAGAATAATGCATCGACTCTTCAAACAAGCTGTACTGATTAAAAACAAGATGTGAGAATTTATTTCTTCATGATTATGATCAATTCCAACTAAAGAAAACATGCTTCTTTATGCAAGCAGTGTCCAGATTAAGCTAATTTCAAAGTGCCATGCAGTCATACAGTTATCTAAAAACACTGTAAAAAGTTAGTTCTAGGAAATCTATTATTACGTTTCTCCAAATTCCACTTTATCCATCAACTATTTTAATTAGGCCAAGGAGTGTGGAGTGAATGAAAAGTCATCAATAGACAATTACTGTTAATGTTTCACAAATAAGTGAACATTGAATGATTTTAAAGAACTCAATTATGTGCAAAATGGAGAATCTCATGTTTTTCACATATTAAATCACCTTTAAAAAATATTTTAGAATTGAGGTCAATTTCAAAATATCTCAAAGAAACCTACAAACTTTCATGATGATCACGACCCTCCATTCATTTTCATTCCCTGACTTTGTCCCAGAAATCTCTAGGACATGTTTAGCTTTTACCAAAAATGAGAGAAACTACAGTATAGACTTTCTTACCTGCCAATATAAACAAATTGTAAAAAATATTCCACGTTATATTGCGGATTTATTTTTCTGCGATGCAAAAAAACAACAGGAACCTACATGCCAACATCAACGTGATCATTAAGATAAACTGAATAAATCAATGGAAGAACTGGAAGGAAAAGTGCAATCATGCAGGAAATGCATCCATAGCACTTAGAGTGGTAAGTTGTGTATCGTACACCCAAAAGTATCTGGGGATATTTAAGCACCGTTCAGAGCAGGTCAGACGACAGAACAGCAGCAGTCTTCCCATTTCACAATGAAAGGGTGAGAAAAACTTTAGCCATTAGGGGAAATGGATTTGTTACATCACCAAAACAATATAAGCAGCCGACATCACAGTTTATCAAGTAATTACATAAATATAGGTTGTAACTTTTAAGATCGCTAGCGAGGAGAAAAAAACATAACCATGATACTTGGAAATCGATAGAAACCTCCACAGTAATGATGACACCAGTGCTCAATCGATTAATCGAGATGAATTGATTATTGAAATAATTATTTGGAGTATATACTCCAAAAAAAAAAAAAAAATTCTGATTAAACTTATTCAGAGCAGTAATTAAGCCAATCTACATAACGCATAAGGTTTCCCCAGAAAGATCGCTAAGCCCGGCGTTCAGGGCGCTAGGCCAGTCATCCAGCCGGCCACCATGTTTTTAGTAAAAAACATTTGAAGTTGACAGAAAATTTTATAATTGATAATTGTTTGTTATTGAAAGACTGGAAGATTAATACCTGAACACCGAATATAACATTTTAAAAAAGGCAATCACTAAAAACAAAAACTAAAAACAAACAATACTTAGCCTGGTGGGGGCGTAAATAAAGCCTGGTGGCCCGCCAGGCTTATGATACACCGGGCAAAAACCTGCATATACATGTGTACATTTAAAGTATAAACACTTGTCTGTAAATATGTTTTGGGTAAAACTACTCAAGTGGTGTAGTTTTCACTTCTCCCAGTTCAGATTCACTAAGTTCTTGAATTTTAGGCAATAAAATTGAATGTATGCAAGAAGGCTGAAGCGGTTAAATGAAAACTCTGAAGAATGCTCCAATTTTTTCATCTCATTAATCACCAGAATAATCATTTCCTAAAATAACCGTTAAATAAATTGCATTTACATCAATGCATAAAAGCCTTTGCAAAGAAATATGACTTCTGTCTAATTGTTCCTCCATCGAGTCAAACTGCACAGCTCAACTCTGCACTGTGATTACAGCCAACATCCCCCTGCAGAGTGGCAACTGCATCTCTGCACATTCCAGGAAAGGCAGCCAGCTGAAGGCAGCAAATACACCAGAGAGGAAGAGACATAAACAACGTAAGCTAGTTTGAAAGCTGCAACGATGTTTACTGTCTCACCGAGCGCATTTCATCCCCGCTGCTTTCACAGCAGCAACGGTATTTCAGCTCGCAGTACGGAGGGGGATGGAGGGGCTTGCTGATGCCACCGGTCTGCGCACAGAGGGCTCAGTCACAGGCTGGGGAGGTTGTTTGGACAATGTGGGAGTCAGACACACTGCCTGTCTGGAATAACGATTCAGTTCAGCTGCTACAAAACACCCTCTGGTTCCTGAGGAAGTTTCATAGAAGAAGGAAAAAATAATAAAGTAGAGTGAATGTTTTGCAGGCACAGCAGCTGAAAACCTCAGAAGAATTTCTGCCTTGTTTGAGTTGGTGCGTTGCTATCAGAGAGCGAGGCCTGCATTTGCCTCCAACAGGCACTGAATGACATGCCAGAGATTAGCCTCTGAAGGTCACAGTCCTAGTCTATCCTTTCAGCCGCTTTTCACAACAGAACCCCAGGCCCTTTTGAACAACAGGAAGAATGTCATCTGGTTACTTTTCAAGGCACGGAGATACCATTCACAGCGGCCAACAATGGCTGCAAACAGCACCGGAGGGTTAGAAGGTTATAAAGAGACCCATTCTGAGCAGAGCTGGCTCTCTAGTACGGTGCACGCATGGAGGAAGAGAAAAAAAAAAAAAGCACACCCACACACCAAGGCCTGGAGAAGTGGTGTAAGCCATGATAAAATGAGGAGGGTCGTGGCCAAGTGGCTTGGCCTGACCGCCCTCCTGAGCGGCTCGGCTCGGTCTTCCTTCCTCTCCATGACGGATCTCATCACGGCCGTCAGCCCTCCAGAGGAGCTGGAATCCGTGTCAGATTGGGGAAATGATAACCGCGTCATAACATCACTATCTTCTAGTTTCCAGTGTGCTGGAGATAACGCATGCAGCTACTCAGAAAATTGAAATCCTATTTGAACTACGTTTGCTTACAGTCAGAGTTGGGGAAAGTTCATAATATCTGGAGTAAAGTTCTGCGATATCAGGAATTGTTTCTAGCCTGGCCATTGCCGTCCTACTAGGGCACCAATCCACGTTTTTCACTTCCGATACCAATACAGATATCAGAGGTTTAGCATCGGCCAACATAGATGCAAGCAATGACAAGGGAGGAGGTTCCTTCAGTCCGTGGTGGCCACGCTTCCAAATATCGAGTCAACATGAACAGCCGTGTCGCTCAGATCTGCACTTCCCTCTTCGCCATGGAGGATGGTCGTTTACAACACAGGCAACTGGCAAGCTTCTACGCATCAACCTGGCACATTATACAAGTCACAGTTAAACATTAGCAAAGGGGTAAAATGTAAAACTTCAGAGTTCATGCCTCCAACAAGCAAACAGCCAAGAGTCCAGATCCTCCGGACAAAGCAAAGACTGTAGAACAAGAGGCTGGTTTTTACCAGGCTACATTGTTCTCTTACATACAGTAAAAAGATTTTAAAAAGTGGATAAATCACCACAGAGGAGAAAGGCTAGTCAAACTGGTGCTCTCATTTTATCTGATTTTAGGAGTTTAAAACAAAAATGTCAGCATCACTAAACTTAGATTAGATTGAGGCTGTTAGTTGCATCAATCCCCCTGATGACCCGTAACTCTTCAGTCTGCTCCAGGTTCGCCCAGATTAAACATTTGAATTATTAAATTACTATAATAATATTATTAGACATTTAAAAATGTGATCCAGTATATGGCTTGTACTAGTTTAGCGCTTTATCAAGTCCAGATGACCCCGAAACGCCCAACTCTACATTCACACACCGATTGTGGCAAGCTACTGGATAGTAGCCACAGCTGCCCTGGGGCAGTCTGACATGTTTGCCTGTCCTCTTTGAAACCCTCGGCTGATCGAGGAAGAAAGACGCTCAGACTGAGCCGGGCTCTGCTGATCGGTGGTTTCCTGTTAAAATCAAGTTGTTCCTTTCCAGTGTGACCACATGCTTGATTTAGACGAGAGATTGCTGCACAGCCAACAGCTTAACCACTGCATACTAAAATTAGATATATGTGCATAATGCATGTGTACAATGCAGTGCTGTAATCTATTCATTTTACTGGACTGAGAATTTTAAACTTGTGTGTAAATTGAATCAGTTTATTCCTGACGGGAAATAAGACTGCCAAAAACAAATGATCAGTTTTTTTTATTTACAATTTAATAAAAACAGCATTTTGAAAATTACTTTATGTCTTCCTCAATAAACCAAAGAAAAAAGATCTTTATTGGCATTACTGCAATCAAATCTTTGTGCCCAGCTGATAACAGTCTTTTTGCATGTTTTCCACTGAAAAGCCTCTTTACCATCACAATAATCTTTAGCCCCCTTCACAGATTCTCTACACCTCAAAACACTAACATTCCTGCCAGAAGAAGCATCTTGGGGTATTAATTTTGAGTTTAATGAGTTTTTTGTTTGAAGTGCTTACGTCACAGAATATCAAATACATTTCCCGTGTTTGCAGAGAAACACGGCGCTAACAAGCCGATATTAGCTTCATTTTAGCCCTTTTAGTTTTTGTTAGGCAACATTTTAAAACTGCTAATTTTGACTTTTGTGAGAGAAGTCACACCTCTTTCAGCAACAGGTGGGGGAGAAACTGCATTCCTCTATGCTACACAGACCCTGATAAAATCTCAGCGATGCTGGAATCTTAATAAAACGTTTGTGGTTCTGAAACTTTTTAAGCCTGTATAAACTTGACGCTAACTGGCTAATACTGTGACAGCAGACTGGAGATCAGCTGATCAGACAGATGGAGGCAGCTGGTTGCTTTAAAGCAAAGTCATTTGTTGTAGCGTAACGGACGTTGCTCAGCTGAGAAAAGGACGTGTTGGACACATAACACTTTTCAGAAGTGCAAAGGGTTAAAATAAAGGATTGTACCTCAAGAGTATGAACGTTTCAGTTTGAGTGGTGATAAAATCCCTCCACACACACACCATCTTAGACTTGCTAGACTCCTAACTACTGTGATATCTACCTGCTGCTAAAGGTATGGCAACGATTGCTGATAACTTCACAGAATCTTGCTTGAAAAAATCTGAACTACCCCTTTAGCTGCAGCCATGTAGCATTTACAAATATAATCTAATCTTACTTAGGCTGTAAACCTGGCCCCACATCACCACACTTGAGTGACAGAGCTGAAACACTTGACCAATTTAGACTAACCAAGCCTTTGAAATATATAAAATAAAGCCCAATTAGCCTGCAGCATTTTACATCTTCTCCATCTCTAATCCTCTCATAACTTGGCCTTATTTAACATCTCACCAACTAGAACACTGAGCTCACTTTTCCTCTCTCCCCAGACATCCCCCACAGCTTTACTGGTGCTTTGTTGTGAAATCCCTGCTGACCCCACCACTCAGGTCAGCCTCTGAGCCTCTCTGTTGGTAGCTAATGACGTCCTGATATGTACAGCTGGCATCCACATTGGAAAAGTGCAGCAATAACCGCTGACATGCTAATGGCATCTATTGGGATTACTTAAGAGCGATGTAGGGTTTTCCCAGAAACCTTTCGCCGCAGATCGCTTGGTAGCGCGGCTGGGGAGCATCGGCGTAGGGTCAGTGATCCGATTGAGACGACCTTATCTCGCGCCATAAACAGATAACGGTATCTGCCCTGCTCCTCTGCCGTTCCTGGGAGATGGAGGCAGATAAACAACGCCGTCATCTGCAGCGTCTCTGACTTGCCTCATCGCACAGACGCTATCCTAAAGCAAGCCCTGTTGATTCTGCTGCACCGACTCCTGTTACTGGGAGGCTTAAGATTCCTACATGATTACCCTCAAGCTGAAGACATAACAATTTCAGAATCCCTTTGGTCCAAGTGTTTGTAATGTCAGTCCCCGGCTTAAAGCCTCAGGTTTGCTGAATGCAGACTAGGGCTGGGTGATGTGGCTGTAAAACACATCACGACATAAGCATTTCATGTCAGTCAATAGATTGATTTTGTTTTTTGTTTTAAATATCCAAAAAGCATCTAGTGACATGACCTTTCCCCTTTTATCCACAACTTGCTCTTGAGTACTCATTTTCTATTTTCTCTCAACTAGCCTTTTTTACTTTTTAGCTGACCTCTGACAGTTGACTTCCCATGACAAATTACTTAATTTTCCATAATCCTAATGGATACTAGCAAGTTTGATGAGCTAGTTATGCATCTACCTTCTTTTTACCAGGCTAAGCTAACACCTTTCCTCTGCTTTCATCCCCCAGAATGCTGCACGCTTCTGGATCAGTGAAATTATAAACATTTTATTGGACATGTTTTCCATTGATATTGATTATGCGTCTATCACGATAGATGATGTTGGTGTTTCATCACCCAGCTCTCAACGAGAACCTAACCATCCACAGCAGGGCTCTGTCCCATTTCCCTCTACCAGCTAGCAGGAACATCTACACATCACACACAAAAACATGACAAAAATCATAAAGCATATCTCAACCTTTACCTGCAGTCGTTGCAGATAAAATAAACCAAGTCAGGTGAAGCCACACAAGGCAGTCATTTCTCTCTGATGCACATCCTAAACACCTGATCTAAAGTGCATTATGATTCCTGGTATCCTCTCTGAGCGTGACCTAAAATTGTCCACAAACTCCAGCAAACATCTGCTCAGAGTCTGACACCAAACACATATAGCAGAGGAGTCACAGGGCAGCTTCTCCTGCTGGTGGGTGGCTGAGTGGGTGAGTGTGGGCAGACAGCTCGCTGGTGACTGGAGGGGCTGAAAGGTGGAGCTGGCTGGCAGATACCAGATAAAATCTCTGCCCTGCTGCCTCATTTGCTAAATGGGTAATATCCACACAAAAAAACGCTACTCTAAAATGACTAGGTGAGGAAAGTGAAAACCTGCTATGCACATCAAGCACACAGGCACCTGTGAGATTTAGCATGCATGGGTTCCTGCTGGAATATGAGAGAATCAAACGCATTTCATCTGGGAGGGCACACGGTTACACATTTCCAATTCAAGTACCGTCACTAAAACCCTACGCCAAATCACTGGCTTTGAATAAACTCAAAACGAGCGCCAGCCAAGTGGCTCATTTCAGCTCGGAACATCATCACATCAAAAAAAAAAAAAAAAAAAAAAAAAAGGAAAGTACGCCGGTTAGTCGAACGATTTCACAGTCAACAATCACAGAGTCCAAACTGTTACTAATCAATGTATTTTAATGAGCCCCCTGTGATTTCCAACAACAGCTGAAACATGAAAAGCTGCTCAAGTTCTCTGGTTCACTCTTTGTACCTTGTGATCTGTTATTCATGGACTGCTCTGTAGTCTCTGAGAAATAAAGCAGAGCTTTGATGTTATCCTCTTATGACTGCTGTCCGACACAGGCCTAACGCTGGGGTTCTTGTTGGGCTGCCATGAGGCGAGAAAAACCTTTTTGCAACACAAAACAGCCAAGCATCAACACAATCCACTGGAATTTTTTTTTTATTTTAGCTTCGAAAGCCAAGCAACATTCACGCCTGCCTCCAAAGAATAATACAGTACCTTGCAAAAGTACCTACACATCTGCAACTGTTTTGGTATTTTAATCAGATTTTGTGTGATAGACCAACAAAACATGTCTCATAATTTCAAAGTGAAAGGGAAATTATGTGGTTCTAAATAGTTTTTACAATGTTTAACAAGTGTACCGTCCTTTTTTATCCAAGATTCTGATGCAACATTTGGTAAAACCTCTTGACATTAAAGCTTAGGGAAGAAAGGCTCTACCATTTTTCCACCTCTACATCCGGTTTTCTTTTAGTCATATACAAGATGGAGATCACCTGAAAACATTAGTTTCACTTCTATTACAGACTCTAGTGACCTTTCACTGTGTGCACCCATTAACCAGATTCCCTGTTCCTGCAAAAGAAAAGCATCCCCGCGGCATAATGGAGCCAACACCGTGGTTACAGGCAGTTATCCGTCACATGTAGCATTTCGCTGGCTAGCTAAAAAGACCAGTATTCGTTTCTTCTGACCAGAACATGCATTTGCTGTGTCTAGAGTTACCCTGGGCGACCGTGCCATCCCGTTTTCGTTTCTAGATGATTATGCACTGCTTGAGATATTTGAAGCTTGGCAGATTGTTTTCCAACCTGCTTTAAACTTCACAACTTTCTCCCTGAGAACGAGGTATTCGCACAACATCCTGACACTTAGGTGGATTTTATTTACCGATTAGGCAACTTCTAAAGCAGCTCTGGATTTTATATGGGGGCGTTAGAAAATGGGGGGCCGAGTACAAATGCATCTCAACTTCATAGCTGCACATTACTCTATGTTGGTCTATAACAGGAGTCTGCAACCTGTGGCTAAAACAGCTGAAAATAAAGATTAAAGATACAATAACAAATGCAGGTTTTAGCAGTTTTTCACAATTTTAATGGAATAATTGCATTGAAGCTCAGAATGACACCAAATAATAATGTTTGTGTTTGATGACAATGTATCCATCATCTTTTTCCAGAAGTTTTACCTTTTTTTTCCACTTTAAAACCTACAAACAGTAATAAAATGGTGACACTACATTAACAACCATAAGAATTTATTTAAAAAATGTTCCTCTCCTAAAAATGTCATGCAACATTTCCAGCTCTAGACAGTCTTTATTTTCCTGAACTGAGGCCCAAACTGTCTCTATGGCTTGGTCTAAAACATCGACTCAATAAATGTAATAAAATTTGTGGTTTCTATCCTATGAAATTGGAAAAAATGTTTATGAATGCTTGTAATAAATGGCGGTGTAGCTAGGTAGGTGTGCATTACATTTATAGTGTACTCTGTTCCCTTACCTACCTTTGTTTATTTCTGCAACACTTTAACATCCCCCTTAAGCAAACTGAGAAGGATCAGCAGTCACAATGCCACGCCAAAGTTTATTGAGAAAACCACCCTCCTAAACCACAGTGTAAATCAATATGCTCAAATATACTTGCCAGTATCTTCCTAGGGAGAGAAAAAAAAAGCCTAAAAAAAAAAAAAAAAAAACAAGACGAGCTTGCTTTTCTGTCGGCTTGCCCTCAGCAGAGACTCTGGATTTGCAGTGACAGGTCAAAGAGTCAGCACATGACTCACGGACAGAGGAGGAGAGGCACTCTGAAAAAGCCACGCAGAGATCTAATTAACACATGCATTCAAGTGGTATTTCCATTTGGTGGAACGCAGTAATTTTCTGCATTGCTGGCCAGCGTGACACGAACAAACGAACCAGGTGCTCCTGACACTCAGACTGATTGCCTGGCTTTATGACTAAGAGCAAACATGAGCGTCATTTTCAGACTCAGAGCGTCGTGAGCACATGGGGAGGAAGTCGCACCTGCGGCACCAGAACCACCGCGCTCCTAACCGCCGTTGACCTCCGAGTCGCAACGCATCTCCGGCATCTTCGGGCGGAGAGTTGTGCGCGATTCGTCAGGCTGTCGTCATTAGAGATGAGCCGCGCTTTACAGATGAGAAGAGGCCTTACAGTAATTTGCTGCTAAGACCTAATTAATCTTCATTGTGCTGGGAAACATAGCACCCAAACGCAAAGACGGTTTCCTTCTGCACTGATAATTGCAGGGAGTCGAGGGACCTGAGTTTCCCCAACAACAAGGTCTGAAATTTAATTATCTGCTCTTTGGAAAATGTAGGGGGAGAAAGCTACATTGCAAAACTGCACTTTGGGGCAAGTAATGTCAGGCTCCTGTTTGAGCAAGCACAGGATATCACTGAGCCCATCCTCCATGCTGCCATAAATTAAACAGTCTCACCTTTGTGTTTGGGGGGGAATTGCTTTGTCACATGACCACAGATTGGCTTTCTGTCGTTTCTGTATCAAACTGCAGGTTCTGAGGCAAGTTAAGCAAAACTCCAAACGGTTGCAATATTTAAAGTAGTTGACTTCAGAGCTGGGGTTCCATTACAAGTGTGCAAAACTTTCAGTATTTTGCCATTGTCGATAAAACAAAAATTATTTCACAATTGTGACGTTTCCATTAAATAAGAAATGCAATTTAAAAAAAAAAAAAAAAAATCACACGCGAATACATTTTGTTGTGTGGCAAGTCATTAAAAAACATGCAGCGCCATCGAATTCCTACCACTTCCTGTCGTCGTCTTTTACACCAGTAGAAACATCCAGTTCAAGACGTCCTGATGCATAAACCAAGGCAGATTTGAAAAATATTGCCTTATTGATTGGTTTTAATTTGGGTTAGAAACTGAAGCTGACAGAAAGTAATGAGAAGATACAGGATTGGTTTTGTAGACAGTTCAATTATCTCATATGCTGAACTGCCTGAAGTACATTATAAAACCATTGGAAAAATTAATCAATACAGTACAAACTGGACACGATGCATTTGATACAAATTTAATCTTTTGTTGATGCTAGGCTACATCTAAGTGTTAAAATTGACTTTAATGACCATTTCAGCAAAACAAAAATAGACTGAAGACAGGAATAGAGGTCATGACTTGCATTTACAAAATTCCAGTGGATAGTACTGCATTTAAATATATTTTAATTTTTTTTTTATTAAGAAGTTAAACCTTCATGTTTAGAGCATTTATAGAAAGAGATTTAAACTTAGAGGAGTGGCAAAAGCAAATGAGGTGGATTAGCAGGACATTTTACTGAGGAATATTGTCTCTTCTGCCCGGATATTGAGCCGTCAGTATGTCATGACTCAGGAGTCTTCAGATTCAATTGTTTAAAAAAAAAAATCATAAAGGGTGAGGAAAGATGCCTCAACACATGAATGTGAAAATGTTGCAAAATTTCTTCATTTTTCCATTATAGTTTAAAATGCCTCTCTATCATTTTTTTTGTCTTATTATATGAAAGCACAATTGTTGGATAACAGAAAAAAAGTCGGAAATCAGTATTGGCCCAGAAAAGTCTGATCGGTGCATTTCTACTTTTATTGCGCCGCACACTGATCAGCACAAACACGATCCTTCTCCCGCATTTTGTCATTATGGATCCGCTTCCCCAACAAATAATAACAGTCCTGAATAGAACAGCTGGTATCCTCCGATCATTTCCTACCCAACATTAATCCAGCTTCATCTTACCCTGAGCCGAGGGTAAGACTTTCCCGGTCCCATCAGTCGCTGTGGAGTTGCTCTATAATGCGGTATGCTTCTCAATAAAATCCGTGACATTACAGAGCGATCACATCAACGGAGCCAGCGGACCCAGAGCAGCCAAAGACAACACGGACAGGCTGTGGCAACATTAACATTCCTCCGTCTAAAGACCAAGCTCACAGGAGGAGAGGAGGAGGAAGAGGAGGAGGGGGGACATCGATAGGATCCCATTAGTTAAGTGCGCCCTTAGGATACCCGAAATTTGATCAGAGATAGTCCTCCTCCTTTCCAGACACGATCCATTAGAGCTCTCCTGCTCCGGAGCTGCTTCTCCTGTCCTCCTCCTCCTCCTCCTCGGTGGTCGAGGTTGTGCGGCAGGATCAGGATGAGCCCGGTGACGTCAACCTTTTGTTATCACCTTTAACACTTGCCTTTGCAGGTGCAAACACTTTCCTCTGTCGCTGCGCGTAAAGCTGCTATTTGCACAGCGCACACATCCCCGCGTCTGCCGCGAACAGGGCTGACACTCGCATCTGGATATTTGCTTCCACTTCCCGAAGATTTTAGGGAATATCACCAGCGAAACACACTTTAAATTTGAGCAATGTAATTTTTTTAAAAACTCAACTTTATTTCAATGAAGCTTTTTTTTTTAACACTTCGTCTAAAACATCCTGGGAGAAGTGGTATAAAACTGCCTGTATGTGTAGTGCAAATTACGTATGACAATCCTGTAGCAGGCAAATGAATAATCCCCTGCGGGTTGGCGTCACATCACAAAATACAACTAGCTAAAAAGCCCAGTTCGCTCAGTTAACACCAGCTTGCAATGATAAAATTAGGCTCCCCGTGTCCCTATAAACATGTATGCCATTACTGAGAGCCAAAGCGTTGCTGTGGGGTTTCACAACAGATAAGCCGGGATAAAACGGGGTCAGCAGAAAGCTATAAACCTCCAGGTTGCCAGTCAGAGTGCCAGCTGACTGCCAGGGCTCCGGGCTAAGCTAGCCAGACAGTCTGAAACATACACAGTCCCATTGTTGCCTTCCCAGCCTCCCCTCATATTTCTGCCTCGGTTCAGGGGGACGTCACACGGCATCGAGCAGCAAACACGGGAAAAAGACGCAGGAACTTACCCTCCGTTCACCTCAGGGAAAAGCATCATTTTAGACCGTGGCCATGGTTTAAAACGGACAGATTTTCTGCCGTCGCCCTGCGCTGGCCGAATCACTGCTGCTGCTGCTGTCTGCGGCACCAACTTCCGGCGCATGCGCACTGGCAGGTGCGTTCCAAACAGAGCCGTGCGACAGAGAGCGTTAAAGGTACAGCCGACTTATCTGAGCTAAATGGCGAATTTAGCAGTTGGTTTTAAAAGATACGTGTCATTTTAAATATTTACTTTTCTAAAATAAAATAAATTCCCGAAAAATACCACCAATGGCTTCACTACTTCATATTTTATGACAATAGAGAACAGGGATGTACAAATGGCTTAATTATCTTCTCTTTGTGTGGAGGCCTGCTATTGACCTAATTATTCTATTCAGGTGTGGTGCAGCAGAGGCACATCTAAAAGTTGCAGGGCAGTGGCCCTCCAGGGGGCTCCGTAACAGTTTGACACCTGTGCATGATTTTGCGATTCAAGAATGATGCAAATTTTACAGACTAGCACAGGCAGTTATTAGGTTGCAGCAAGCATTTTTGAAGAAAAATGCCTTTTTTAATAAGATGAAAGTACTTCAGATCTAACAGGAATTGCATATTAATTTTAATACAAAAATCAGAGCAATTTGCTTACATCATTAAAGCATTGTATGTTTTAATGATATAAAAGCTGTTGAGTTTTGAAAAAAAAAAGTTTAAGTTAGTTTCGGTGTATTTTAAAATCAGTTTTTGAGGCATGTGAGAACTTTCATTTTATAATTTTAGCCCACAAGGCAAAACGTTTGGATTCCACAAATGTAGATTAAGCTTCAGCTATTTTACACAGAATAATGGGCAATAGAACGAGACATGCCCTGTGCAGTGAAAGGTTGTTGTAAAGTATGCCATGCTATTATATGCTACTTTGTGTTTGTCTATTCCATAAAATCCAAATAAAACACATTGTTCTCAGTACTTAAAATGTACCTAAATGTGGAAAAAGTCTAAAATACATGGTTACTTTTTATTCACAATGGGTGCTTCTAGGTTTTCTTTCCAGTTTATTTGAGCCTGAGGTCTGGCTCTACTGTTATGTAATTTACCTCTCATTCTTACCTCTATATTCTTACCTCTATATTAGGAAATATAGAAAGTACTCCTGTCTCTGTTGATCTGTGTTTGATCTGTGTAACAGGTGTGTCCTTAAACAATACTTAATTAGATTTTATCTGTAAACTGCCAAGTTGCATCAATGTGAAAAGACGTTTAATATTACTACATTTAAGAAGTACTTACTGAATACAGCGGAAGCTATTTATTCATATTTTTATTAATAGGTTTTATCAATAAATTATTTGAAGACATTCATAATCTTTATATGGCCCCAAATAAAAATGAGTTTGACATCCCTCACCTAAAATTTAATCTCAATATGAACTATATTTTACCATGATTAGGCACAAGGCTGAGCAGAAAAAAATGAGGGCAAATGCTGCCAAAGTCCAAGAAAAAAAATGTTTCAATATAACAAAAATAAAGCCTGGCTCCTGGTAATCAACTAATTACAAATTAGTAGAAGCTTTGAAAACACTCAGAGCTGCAGCCGAAGCATATGCAATCTGAGAAGAATTGTGAACTATTGTTAATGTTAAATCGATCTTTATTTAGAACGTAAAAGAAGCGGCAGATGCATTGCTTGCAATCATGTAAAGGAATAACCATGTCTCTGTAATTTACTTAGCAGCTGTCAACTTCTGCGACGTTTTATTTTTTAATACCACAAACTCACTGATGAAATTACTGTCATGCACTGTTTTCTTATGAGCCAACCAAACACGTATTTAGTGCACAAAATGTGGTTTCTCAGTCACATTTGAAGAGACGGTGGTAAATAAGCCCTTAAATCAAACTTTGCTTTAGGCTTTAAACAACCTTTGCCTGGCTCTGTATATTTTCCAAAAATAAATCAGAAAAACAAATTAATAAATCCTCAAAGCCTATTTTTTTTTTTTATGTTTAATGGACACCTTCTTGTTTGCACATGCAGTGTTTATCTGGCTCACCTCAGTCATCCTTGTGTGCTGTACTATATTAGGAATCTTGCTGGGAAAGATAAAGCCAAGAGAGAGCACTCCTGGTCAATAGTGTCACATGCTTTGTGATTTGATGAAATGTTCTATTTGTGCAGTCTGGTGTGTATGGCCCCCTAATCAAAGACTTATATTTCTGTGACAACTAAAATAAATTACTCCATTACAATCGCCCACCTGCCCCTCTCCACAGTATTGATACCCTTTTATTACCAGACGGAGGCAGACGGACAACATCGACGATTGGGCCGAGTTAGCGAGAACGCTCCAAAACGTGTGTTAGGCGGCCGCGTAATGTCATGTCAAGGTGGAGTCGCCACAAAAAGTAATCACACGTGATTGTCCTGGAGAAAATTACACACGTTCAGAGCCACAAACACGCCTGATGTGGCGCATTGTGAGAGATAACCGCACGGCCCCCGTCTCCCAGAACAGGCCCGGCTTATTACAATACTTCAGCCAATTTAGGCCTGCAAGCTTCACTTCCCCCATCAGCGGCGGCAGAAAGAGGGAAGAATTTGGTTTGAAAGCCCAATCACATGCAGCGCTCCAAGTTCAGCAGGTGGGGAAGTAGCAGCAAGCGGGGCCCCATCAGGCAATAATACAAAGTTAATGATGCAGAATGGTGTCTTTCTCCATGGCGAAGAAGACGTCAATACAGGATGTTTAAGAACGTTGTTCCTAATTACGCTTTTTAAATTCAACACTGACGTGATTGATGATTTCAAAGGGCGGCAGTATTGATCCACTTCACAGACAAGTCTCATCGATTGCAAGTCTAGAATGAATAAAAGTTTTTTTTTTCTTTCCTCTTACACCTCCCCAACCCTTTTATTTCCCCCACTGAGAAAGAGATTGTACAATCAGAGCATCAGTGTGACCTATATGGGTAGTTTGGAGCCAAATCACATCTTTTACAAAGGAAGCCCTGAGCAAGGGCGTATGGGACGGTGATTGCTGGATGGAGGGACCCTGGGGGTCTTTTAAGGCGTCGCACGCAATGCAACAGTTAAACCCTGTGCCTTTCTCAGTCTTTACATATGTGACCTGTGGCACGATCGCTACTAACTATAGGCGAGCGGCAGAAGAGCTTTAAATTCTCATTTTTACCAACCCTTTACACTGATCAGTTTGGAAGAATTAACAGAGGCATTGCTTGCAAATTAAAAACATTTTATTTTATTCACAAGAATAAAGAAGTCTAATACAGTGAACTAACTTTAAGCTACTGCAAGCACACGCCTTACAATCCTGCCAACAACGCCACACTTTGAGGCAGTGGCTTATAAATCTAGTTGGGTCTACTCATACGAAGATGCATCTATATATTCATTAATCAGTGGGATTCTTTACAAATAGTCCGTCTTCGCTGGGGGTCTCAGCATGATTAAGTTAAGGAGTGGCTGTTTCACAGAAAGCCAGCCGCCTGTGCTGCATCATGCCTCTCGCTGCAATCAGCAGTGATGGAGTGATGGATGCTCTGACAGATTGTTTTTCTTCTCCCCCTCCTCTCTTTTCCCCTCAACACACACCTCCACTCCCCCGGTGACATGCCCCCATGGCTTGTGCTCATACTTTGTTATTCCCTGAGAGCAGAGAGGTGTCCTTATTAGTGCATGAACCTGACACTCGTCGCATGTCTAATCCCAGTAAATCAACAGGAGATCCAGCAAAGGCCGGGCGCGTCATGACACCACCTGGTTCAGCTGCAGAAACTTTCTGCATATTTAGGATGATCTGACCTGCTAATGCACCGCTGGCTGCTTAAATTACACAAAACCAGATTGTAGGGAATCAACAGCTCATCGGATTGCAGCAACAAGGATGAGATTTTTTCCCCCCCCTCCCATCACATCGTGCTGGATCTCATTGGCAAGTGCACTTCAAACAGCAAAAGTGCTTATGATTAAATGGTACGCAGGCAAATCTTTTCCTTTTTTTACCCCTTTCGGTCGGGGTGTAGTGGGTTCTTCTTCCTGAAGGCCAAAGTTAATGCTGTTACAGAAAGAACTCGGATACACTCCCACGTGAAGTGGCCATGTGAGGAAAGCCCAAAGGGAGGGGGGAAAAAAAAGAGCCTTGAATGAATCTGAGAGGAAGAGAGTGGGAGAGACGCAGATGTAGGGAAAGTTCAAACATTACTGATCCTCAAATATCCTTTTTGGTTTCTGGTTCAAATGGAATTTGGCTGTAAGTGTCTGCTAAAAGCTCCATTTTTGTTGCCCCCCCCCCTCCTCCGTCGCCACCGAGCTTTTAGAGCTAGATGATGACAGATTGTGAGCTACCTGATATCCTTCATCATTCTCCCCCAGTGGAGGTGTTTGTTCCAACCCGAGCAAGTCCTCAAGGACTAACAAACAGCCGGCGGGTTTTGATGGACCACAGGGAGACATCTGCTCCGCCTGCCTTCGTCATGCGTGTTTGGAACACCGTGTTACAGTAATCAATCAATATGCAAGACTCGTCTTTTTGGCCTGTTGATTAATCTAACAGGCCTCACGGTTATAAAGTTATTATGTCGACCTGTCGTTGTGGATTGGTTTTTGAGGAGCTGCAGAGAGTGGGTATGACAGCAGGCATGGCAGAGTGCTCAATATAACCTCAACAACATTGTCACAAATGCGCTCGGAGCGCCCTCGGGGATAAGCTCTGTTCTGTGCGCTCCGGGGAGCCAGGGGGAAGGAAAGCGTCTGCGCGGTGCAATCTGATTTGCGGTTACGGGGCACAGCAGCCCTCGCCAAATGATCAACAGAATATCATCCCCGGCCCCCCCAAAAAAAGATCCCGTGAGCGCAGTCATCCATTTAAACTGCAAGTTGCTCATGTCAGCAGATGTGTTTCTGCATTGTGATGAGCTCTTATGGGATTGCCGTTGGAGGTTTTTTCGCCTCTAAATGTCCTACCTGCTGTTGACAGGTGGTTCCAGAGCTGAGGGGGGCCCCCCAGGTGTCCTCTGGGAGTTACAGAGAATTTGCTGCAAAATTATGCATGTCAGCTTGTTTCCTCCTTAATTTCTCAACGGAGACAAAATATAGCTGTTAAACATGTGAGCAAAAATAATAAGAAATCCTGGGCGTGGAATGCACGATGTATCGGCACTAACGTCAGTATCGGCTGGGCCGATATTAACGACTGATATTTATTTCCATCTAGTTGCCATTTGTTTCTGGAGGAGGTTGGTCAAGTGACAGAGATAGTAGAGCTGGAGGATCATGGGGATTTTAACTGAAACAGAAAGGCAGTGGTGAAATCAGCAGCTTCTTTTCAAGAAGTTGAAAGGATAGTAAAATATATATAATACATACAATATCGATACATATCGGTTATCGACTATAACTGCCTCAATAATTCCAGATGATACATTAAGAGATTCAAAGTGGTTTCAAAGGGATTGTCAAGTTTACTTCGTAAAAGTGCAAATAATAATATTCATTGTTTGATTGTTGAGTTACCATAGTTACAATCAGAGGTTTAGTCCTAGTCCTTTCTTTGTATTTGAGCTCAGTTTGTTCACTAATACAAGTCAACGAATAAAAACCAATCATCTGTGATTGTTTTCCAGCTCAGCCAATCAAACTTGGTCCCTTCTCCAGCAAATTTGTATTAAGACATTGTTTGTGGTGGCGCAAATACAGCCCTGCTTAAAGTCAAATACAACATTGGACCAACGCTGAATGGAAGTTAACCCTAATGACCCTAAATAAACAACTAATGCTACTAAAAAATGGTTTGGGTCAATGCATATCTGTGCCCTGGAAAAATCCAGTTGAGAATCTATCAAGACCAAACACATTCTACATCTAATCTGCCTGAAATTGTTTTGTTCCAAAAAGGATTGGGGGGGGAAAAAAAAATGGAATTTCAAAGCTAGTGGAGACATAATTCAAAAGACTGCTGTAACTGTGGTTTTACAAAGTAGTTAAATGCAAATGAATATCAAACGTTGAGGTTGAGAAAGGTTGAGGTTAAAGGGGGGAGCAAAAGGTGAAAGTCTAAAATATATCTTCCCTTGACCCTCATGAGAAATTTAAAAAAGGAAAAAGAGGAAAAACAATTTTGGAGCAAAGGCAGTTCCCATAAACCAAGAGTCAATATTGCATGTCACAGAGAAAATGCTGCAGGGACGTCTCCCAGGCTTGAATTCCTCTCTCTCTCTGATAGGATGGTAGAAATAACGACAGAGGAATTGCAGTTCCTGTTGACAGCAGACAATGTGCTCCTGGATATGTAAATATGAATGAACGTCTGCGCTGGACATTAGCCAGATAACTGTGAGTAATGTTTACCTAAAAGCCAAAAGAGCAATGACTTCCTTGACCACAATCATAATCATATTGTTTTATTAAAATGACTAGAGATGTTCATCATTCTTCAAGTATGTATGTGTGCTTACATGTATCAATTTAAAGCTAGAATTACTACAGTCCACGTTTCTTTCGACACTCCTGGTACATGTGCATGCCATTAACCTGCGGTTATTAACTGAAAAAATGGTTACGCCTCTCAGTGTCAGCACTAAGGTGCTGCAGTTAACACGGTAGTCGTTAGGGGGCGGTGTAGCCTTCACGCAGACGTCATACGGACGCTCTCCAAAGCGGAAACTGCTTGTCGTTGACTGAAGCAACATGGTGTCACCCTTGAGGCAATGTGAATGTAAACAAGCGGCTCATCTCTGTCACAGTATTTAGTGTTTTATAGTCTGAAGTAGGAACGTTTCGTGTTTAGGAGCATCATGGCTCTCCGGGTGTTCGGCCGTCTGCTCAGAGATGGAGCCGTCATCTCCACGCGGCTGATCGGGTCTGCTCGGCAGGAAAGTGCGTCATGCCTCCTCGCTGCGGGTCAGTGCTAACATTAAGGTTTCTGCTGCTCCTCTATCTGACGCTGTTTAAGCAGGGAGACAAATCTGAGCGTTATTAGCGCAAGCCATCAGCTGGAATAATGTGACATTTAGCTAAATAAAAGTACTCTGAGGTTTTTTTTTTACGTCGAGTGGGATACTAACACTGTTGGTACCCCAGTAATTATATAGGCTAAATATAATTATTAGGGTAATTATATTACTCTTGCTGTTGTAAAAATAAAAACATTCTTAAACATAAGTTTTGTGACTATCATGACTGTTGCTCAACTAAACTAAGCTTTTTCATTTTAATTTAATCTTATTTTGACCCCAAATGAGCTATTTCTATGTGCAATTAGGGGATTTGTTTTAAAAGAATGGAGTCACTGTGATTCATTTCAAGTGCTTATATATTTATTGTTTTGTTTCTTTTTTCTAAATTAAGAAAGGAATTTATTTGTTGTGAAATAAGATGATTTTCTTAGATAATAACAACAACAACAACAATAATAATAATAATAATAGTAAAATTACTAAAAATTTTCAAAAACAGTGTTTTTCAATTTCTGTTACACTTAAATCGCCTCAGAAAAACACAACATAAATTAGAAAAATTAAGATAAAGTATAACAATAAAACAACAATAATATTAAACTGAGATAAATGCCTTCATGTTACAGAACCAGTAAAAAGATAAATGCTTTAAAGTGAAAAAATAAGCACAAAAGGTATGTCATAAATGTTAAAAAATAAAAAAATAAAAACAAAAGACATATCGGAGCAAACTAGAATTGAAAGACTTGAAAATACATTTAAAGGGAAAAAAAAAACTATATGCTGTTAGACAAACTTTAGAAAGCTTTTCAACTTTAAAATCCAGACAGATCCAAACCTTTGTCAACGCAATTAAACAGATTAAAAAAACTATCTTGGTTGTTTTTGCTCATTGGATTGCAGCTAAATAATTTTCGAAATGTGAATGTAACATTTCTCAACTGTCCATTAGAGTTTAGAGTTTTGCAGTTCTACAGGTAAGAAATGAACTACTTGTGCTCTTTCTGTAACTGATGCCGAATGAGTTTGTGAGATAGTGAGGAGGACATATGTGAAGATAGTGCAGGACATTCACCAGGGCAGTGAGACAGCAGTGAGGTGTGCTAATCCTAACTTTGGGCCAGATATAATAACTGAACTCTAGTGTGGGTCAGTTACACTGGGAAACATGGAAAGTAGCAAATGAAACCCCAAGTGTGCTGAAATATGGTATTTCTTCTATTGTTTTGTTGTTATTGTAAGCAAACATTGAGTTCCTTCATCTACATGCTTCCCCGTACGATATGAGGGAGTTTTGTAACTAAGCATATTTAGTGGGTTGATGTGACGGAAGAGAATGTCATGGATAGGATGAAATGGAGGAAGGTGAATCAAGAAGACTGATTTTTTTATGCAAAAAACAAAAACAAAAAAAACCCTGCACAAGACAACCGTCATGCTGTTCCCAGCATCTGCTTCATTAGAATAAGAAGTTTTTGATGAATTTTCGGAGACATTTTTGACAAGGACCCTGTGAATAAATCCTAATAATGTTCCAAATCATTCAGCATCTAGGAAGCGCAATCAGTCATCGCGCTCTGGCACGGGCATCAAAGTCACAGAGATGTTGATGTCTTAACAGGAAGCGCTGCCGCCCGCAGCCAAGGCGGGAGGCACGGATTCATCTTCACTCCCGCTTGTTTTATTACATCTGAAGCATTTCTCGGCGGAGTGATGAAAGGCACAGCGGCGGAGACGGACGACGGCGTTTATCACCTCCCAGCCTCAGTTCCTCCAGAAAGCAGTAAGCAGGCCGTTGCCTCGGAGATTTACCGGTCCGACTGTGCAGGCCTGGCGTTATTTTCAAAAAGTGCTGATGATGTCATCCTGTCACCAATTTGACATGCCGTTGTTTTTCCACTCTAATCATCTTCCTGTGCGCCGGTCCTTAAAGGTGAACAGGTATCCTTGTTGCACAGACATCCTGACCAGCCTCCCGACTCAAAGGTGCTGAAGGTGGCTATAATCGGAGCGCCAAACGCCGGAAAGTCCACGCTGTCCAACCAGCTCCTCGGCAGAAAGGTCTTCATTGGTCTTTGAAACCTGCATTCGCTGTTGTTTCATCTTACTGTGGAGGAGGCGATGCTCACAAGTCATCTTTTATTGTTGCTCAAAGGTGTTTGCTGTATCCAAGAAAGTTCACACAACGAGGTCACGTTCTCTGGGCGTCCTAACAGAGGACAACACACAGATTGTAAGAGCTTCACCAGAGATTGAAGCAGGGGTGTCTCGATACAGCTTGATGATACCGATATCGGATCTTTGAGTATTGGCCGATACCAATATTGACCCGATACAATATGAGCATGAATCATTTGAACTTTTATTACTTATTTTGTATTGCAGAATTTTAGGAAAGGCTCGATCGAACAGATCAATAATCAGCGACAATAAATATGAGAACAACTGACCAATTTATTATTTACCAACCTGTCTGCTCGCGTGAAATACTGGAGCGTGTGTTCTTTGGGAATGCTTATATCCCAGATGTTAGATGCAGGCCAATATAATCTGATACACAATTCTTTTGGCTGTTATCGGACCAATATCTTATATCAATATCGGATCAGGACACCCCTAGATTTAAGCAAATTGTGCAGCTCTAGAAAAAAGACCTTGATCAGTCGGTTTTGTGCCCATTTTGCAGATTTTGCTGGACACCCCTGGCCTCACCACACCATTTAAGGCTAAAAGGTGAACTTTGTGTTCACTGATTTGTTGCTGCTAAACGTCTCTGGTCTGTCTGAGGTTGTAACGGATCCTCTGCTTTCACAGACACCAGCTGGAGAAATCCTTGCTCGTGGATCCCTGGAACACCGTCAAGGAAGCTGACCTGAGTATGAGATGTTTACGTCTAGATCTGAGCTGCGCTTGTGGTTTGAACGTTTCTGAAAAGCGTACGAATCGAACTGTTGTCGATTTCCAGTGGTGGTCATGGTGGACGTGTCAGACAGATGGATGTGCTCCGCGCTGGACTTCGAGGTGTTGAAATGTCTGGCCGAGCATCCGCACATCCCAGCAATCCTGGTGCTCAACAAGGTATCCATGTCTTACACTGTCCTCACATTGTGATGCTGCCACCAACACGATGTTCTACTTTTTGTATCATGTGACTGGAAAACGTATCACAATATAAGGGTTTCCTATCAGTCGATATCGATGATAATCGATTCATTTTTTTGTTTCAAATATCTGAAATTTCTGCCAAACTGATGGCGTAACCGTTCCTGTTTTAGTCACAGTTTTCACTCTACGTTGTTGGGGTTTTTTAAGCAGTTATGAGGAACTGTGGAAAAAAATAAAAATGGTAATGCAGAAGTTACTCAATAGGCTGTTGCTAGGTAACCGAGGAACAAGTCGGTTAGTTGATGCCACCATCCTAGCTTAGCTGACAGTGACAGGTAGAGCAGCTAAAGTCTTTCTTCTGCCTACATCCCCCAGAATGCTTTGTGGTTCTGGATAGGAGTTCAGTGAAATTATTGAACATTTTATCGGACATATTATCCATTGATATTGATCACATGTCTATTGCAACATACACATTTTTATTTATTTATTCTTCAGCACTAGTTGTTTAAATTTTGAAATAATTTTTCATCTCTTGTCCCTGGGAAATTTGTCATTTTTCAGTTAAAAACAAACAAAAGTTATACAAAGCAAGGCTAAAATGACTTAACTATACAAATGAATATAAATATCCCACAAAAGCATTAAAGTTTGTGGTTTAACAAAATGTGGAAA
The DNA here is from genome assembly GCF_000485575.1 of Poecilia formosa. Lineage (NCBI taxonomy): Eukaryota > Metazoa > Chordata > Actinopteri > Cyprinodontiformes > Poeciliidae > Poecilia > Poecilia formosa. The sequence goes on along the minus strand of NW_006799953.1, from coordinate 453,223 downwards.
AGTCAAAAGGAGTGTTGACCTTGTGCTTCAAATTATGAAAGGAAATGTATTATTATCCATCAAACATCTAAAAGAAGCACTTCCCACTCTCACCACTCTAACTCTGCTTTATGAGCCACGGTAAAAGATCAATCTATTCTGTCTTTGTCAGTCTGCCATGCTGTCCATTCTAACTTCTCAAATCCAGTTTGTGGCTCTTGGCTTCAAGCCTTTCGGCTCCTGCAGCTCTGCTGTGGCTCCTCTCTCCTCCATTTTCAATCTACATCATACAGAAGAGCCAACTTTTTCTTGAACACAACCCAAAACTGTAAGAAAAAATAAATAAAGCTTGTGCTTCCACGTGCACTTTAAGAAAAGTCTTGCGTAATGTTTTAAGGTGGACCTGTTTAAGGCCAAGAGCAGGCTGCTGGACATCACGGCTCAGCTGACGTGTGGCGTGGTGAACGGACAGAGGGTGCGGGTCAGGCCCGTCATCAAGCCTCCGTGGGCTAAAAAGGAACCCGAGAGGAGTTCCGAGTTACCTCCCGACGAGGACACGGCAGCGCTGGAGGGCGGCGAAACGCCAAACTCTGTGCTGAGCAAAGAGAAACTGAAGCAGCTGAGGAGTCAGCGGGGCTGGCCTCACTTTAAGGACGTCTTCATGCTGTCTTCTGTGGACAGAGAGGATGTGGAGACTCTGAAGGTGAGCAGAAACACAAGACAGGGATGCATGGGGTGTTTGAAACTCGTTACACTCACTGCGCTAACTGTCCTGGTAATGTGGAACAAAATTTTAAAAAAAAGTATGTTAAGGTAATAACATAAAGTTTCCAAAGTATGAAGTATTTGGCTCCTCTTCTAGAATTAAACTAAATAACAAAAGTGGTGAAGCATAATTAATGCTGTAAATATATAAGTACATAAATTTGATAATTTACATTAACCTTCTATATTAATATAGTTTTTGGAGTCAGCAGCAGAAAAATTACATCACCTGCAGTGCCCTGCAAAAGTATTCATATCTATCTGCCATGATGCATTTTGCTGGATGATAAATTGTCATAGTAATTATCGCGATAAATGATACTAATGTTGTTTTGAGGCCATTTTTACATAAATTGATAATGGCAGAATAAATCAAGTTTGCCCTCATAAAGAGCATTAAATTTACCTAACTCTTAAGTTTTGAAACTTTGAAAACCATTCCTTCTCTATCTTCCTCTTCACAAATATCTTTCGGTTTGCACCGGTCCACCACGTAAAATCTCAATAAATGCGTCGAAGTTTGTGGTTGTCGCACGTTCAGATGTGAAAACAACTGCAGATAGCCGTCAGTTATGAATACATTTTAACACATTGTTTGCTCTTGCAGAGCTACTTCCTGGTTGAAGCCAAGCCCGGACCCTGGAAGTACCACAGCGAGGTTCTGACCGACCAGAGTCCAGAGGACATCTGCACCAACATCATCAGGGAGAAGCTGCTGGAGTATCTGCCACAGGAAGTGCCCTACTCCGTGACCCAGGTGAGGAGAGCAGTCACAGCACTGCGGCCTGTTCAGAGCACAAGTTTCATCTTGGGCTGAACCTAATGAGTATTTTAGTAACCGATTAATCTGTCAATTATTCTAAAGATTAATCAATAGAAATATTGGGGCATTGTGCAGATTTTTTACTTAACCATTTTAGGCACTTTTTTGTTTATCTTTTTGCTAAAGCTAAACAAATGTTTCTAACGTCAACATGTGAAAAGCCCAGCCTTTCTGCTTTACCTACATCGATACAGTGCAGAATTGGTCTTTGTTTTTTTTTATCTATCTATTAACCAATCGATTATTGGGCAGCAAAAGATGCTTGATAGGATTTTTTTAACAGAATTTGTACCAAGTGGAGCTAAAACTGCACTCGAGGACTTCTGGGTAGAGCATATTTTACAAAGAATTAATCTTAAATGCAAAATGTATATATTATTCGTTCAGTTTTGACTTAATTGCTGCTCTGAATATGTAGTTCATGTAGGAATTGGTCTTTGTTTTAGTCTGGATACTCCAGTTAATTAATCAATTACTGAATTATTTGACAATTATTCAAATAATTGATTAATCATGATTAATCCAATTAATCGTTTCAGTTCTAGTTTCATAAATGGAGGTTATTTTCTTCATGTCAGCGTAAATTACTCTGCCGTTTCTTCTTGTGTTTTGGAATTTTAGTTTTAAAATCTGATTTGCTGCGCTTGTTGCCTCTGGTGTATTTTAATTCATCTTAAAGGATTTTATCATATAAAACCAACTCGTATGAAACAAGAACTGTATTTACAGCCTCTGATCTCCATTCAGAGCTCTTTTTTAAAACTCCCCAGCTGTTTGTTTGACGTAGCATTTAGTTTTGTTAGTAGGTGCAGACAGTTTCTACTCTTAAAATCCGTCTCTGTTTTCAGTCTATTGAACTCTGGCAGGATGGAGAAAACGGGGAGCTGGACATTTCCGTGAAACTTTACACCAAGAAAGAATCTCACATGGTAAGTACTGCAGCGTTTCCATCCGTCTGGTTGTAAGGCGTCTGGCAGCTTCACGTCTCTGCATGTCCGCTTGGTGGTTGGACATTAACGTCCCCTGTGTTTACCTGCAGTTTAGCCTGTGTATACACACTGCATCATTTAGCTGCGGCAGCTGTCCAGCAGCTTAACCCAGAAACGTCTCCGCGGAGACAAACGTGCACGCCCCGGTCGGTGTAAACGCTCAGAGACTTTGGCTTTCCTCAAGCTCTTCATCCAATGACATCACGAGGTCAAAATGTGCAGCTGGACGCTGTTTACAGACAAGCATCACATAAGTATGCTGATGTTAACATTTATCTGCGTGTAATCTTTAGGAGAGGCCTCCCAGAGTCGTCCTGGTTGACTGTGAATGTGACGTTTTGTTTAGGATAATTAATTTTATGCTCCGTTTTGTTTTATTTTAGGATAGAAAAGTTAAATTGTTAGTCTGTAACGTATATTCTGTTTGTGTAGCATTCATTGAAACGTGGACATTTGACTGAATTTGGCTTTTTTTTTTTTTCAAACCAAGAAATTTACCCGAAGAATCCTTTAATATCAAAGTGAAAACTGATTTCTACAAAACAGTGACAACCGAACAGAAATATGTATCATAAAATAAGTGATTGCGTAAATATTTACCCCCTTTGAAGCGACTGACCTAATTCAACAGAGGGCCAGCCAAATGGTGCTGTGAGTTTTACAATGAGTGGAGTGGGGCTCAGTGACTGTGTGTCAAGTGATTGTAGTATAAAGACAACTGGGAGGTCCTTTCAGTACTCCTGGATATCACTTATTTTATGTTTTTATGTTACTTTTTTTTACTTGATTGTCATTATTTTGTATAGATCAGTTTTCACTTAGATAAAAACTGATTTCTGTTGTGTAAAAAAAAAAAGAAGCCACATTTTGTTGATCGCGATTGATTTGTAAAAACTAAAAGGAGTAAAACACCTTTTTACAGGCACTGTTTATACATATACTCCCCATTTACCCCTACCTTAAACTTCTTTTCTTTTTTTTTATCTCATAAATATTTAATCCACCTTTTTGGACTCTGCATATTAGATGAGAAAGAACATTTGTAGATGCATCTGTGCGGCTGAATGTTTCAAGGCCACTGCCCTCACAAGGAGCGGTACTTAGAAGAACTCAGCTTTCCAGTTTGGGTAAGGAAAGCAAACTGGAGCTCTGCAAACCGACCAACAGCCTCTGAATAATATTTGATATCAAGTTATATTTTCTGGTCACTTCACAGAATGGACACAGGGAAATATAGTTTATATGCAGTGTAATTGTTTGTAATTTCCAACAGGAAAGCAGGTAGTCTTCTAAAACATATCACAAGGTTGGGTCTAGATCATCTGGAGCTCCGGGTCGTCTCTCATGCTTTAGATCAGTTAGTTTTAAAATATATCCAGGTTTTAAAAAGTCACGGCTTTTCAACCATAACTTGAAAAAAGGCTGAAATCATTAATCGACTTAATCGCGATTAATCGATTATTGAAATCATCAAATAATCTAGTAATCAGTTCAACGTTAACTGGGATATACAGACTCAAAAACATGCCATTTATGCAATCAAAAGAGTAATTAGGCAAAATATAAACAAAAAATATATACATTTTGCATTTAAAATGAAAAACAACTAAAGTCTGTAAATATGTTGTATTCAGGAACCCTCAGTTTTACCTTCACCTAATTCAAATTTTGAACAAAAACTATCGTCTATTAAGCACATTTTGCTATCCAGATATTAATCCAAATTGAAGTACTTATTTTTTATGTATTTCTAATATTGCATAAAATATTCTTAAGTGGTTAAATGAAAAATCTGCAGAATATCCCAATTTCTTTTTAATTAATTAATCGTCAGAATAATCTATTACTGAAAAACTTGCCTGCTGCAGCATTTGTTACATTCAGGCCAATATGCAGTGGAGGTTCAAGATATGGAACAAAATACCAATAATAATATGTTATGGATCACCTATGTGTGATAATCAAGCCATACCAATTTATCACAATACACTAAATTGTACTGTAAGTAAACCAACATAAAGGGATTTGTTGTTAATTTTTGCTAAAGTTTTCTGCACGTTTTTATACATTATGCTTTTTTTCTGAATCTTTTTCTATTTTAAATCCATTTCAGTTCTTTATTTGTCTTCTAACCTGTGTTCCAATAGTTTTTCCTCAGATCTGTTTTTATTTTTAATCATTTAATATTAAGCTCTTCGGTCACAAATGTATTGTTTTTATCGATAAATCGATCAAATCGAGACAGAATGAAACCTGCTGCGTCGCTTCTCGTGTCTGCAGTCCATGGTGATCGGCACGGCCGGCAAGATGGTGGCGCGGATCGCCCGGGAGGCGGGGGACGACCTCAGCCGGGTCTACCTGAGGGACGTCAGGCTGAAGATCGCTGCTAAGCTGAAGAAGTGAAGAAGACGGAGAGCTCCTGGAACATTTCTGCCTGCTCTGTTGTGCCTCCTTTTTTCTCTGCCAAAGACAGAACCGGAGCTAAAGAGGTTATGGCCTCATCATGAGTCTGACATGGAGCCGGGAGGCAGCATATGCTCCATCTCCAGTCCAAGAACCGCCATGGACCTGGCTCCTGTCTCACAAAGAGACGTTTTACTCCTCCTTTGTTTTATTTCAGGAACCCACTGTGTCTTCGTTTAACCCGTTTGCAGGGATATGTTACTGTATTTAGAAGTGAGGGTGGGGTGTCCAAGCTTTACTCAGACGACAGACGAATCGAAATGTTGCAGCAGAATAAAACCCAGCTGAAGTGTCGGCGTGTTTTTAAGCTCCGGTACCTTTGTGGTAGCAAACATGACACGGCGGCTCATCAAATGGATGTTTTGACACGACTTTGACAGCTCCTTCATGGCTGAGCGGGTTTGGCAGGCTGTGAAAAGGCCGACGTTTTTATCTTTGGCTCTCAGGGCTTTTTCTTCCCTCGGCGGGCACAAACGCTGCGCTGTAGATAAACCGAAGGCGAGAGCTGCACCGTCATGTTCACTCACATATCCCTGATGTACCGTCCAACCCAGTTCCCTCCACTCCCTTCATCACTTTAGCCGTCTCTGCTGCCCTTTGAAGTGTAGCCATCCATCTCTGCTACCATCACTTTCCCTCTTTTTCTTTTTCTTCTTCTCTGTTTTTAACGCTCGCTCCGTTCTTTTGGCTCCTATAAAGCCCGGCTCTGCCTCCGAGGGCTACATTGTCTCCCTAATGGATGGGGAAAGTGGAGCACTAACCTGATGCTAAACTGGGTCAGATAATGGGGATTAGATTCATTCCCGCTGCCTGTGGGTTAACTCAGCAGTTCAGGGCATGTTGATGAATAACCAGCTAGTAAGTGTCCTGATGTCAGGGATGGGGGAGTGAGAGTTTCCTCACAGACAGAAGCTGTGTCAGTCCCTGAAGCGCTCCTTGTTCACTGAACAGCTGCTACCCTCTTGATTTGACAGAGCAAAGATCGCTGCCTTTGATAAGCTAACTCCAGCTCAGCTCAGAAAATTAATTTAGATCCTATGCAGGGTGTCCGCGCATTCTTAAAAAGTCTATAATTCTTGTAACAGAAGTTTTTTTTTAATAACTTAGCCTTAGATGAGTTAATAACAATGGTAAATTAAAATTTTGTTTAGCCAGGTCTATTTAACCCCGTATATTTTATGTTTTTTTTTTCTTGCTGAACTTTTCTGTCAGGCAAAAACTTGAGTCGCACTCTTCATTGCGATTCTCAAGACCGTTGAATCTGTCGATTTTTAGCTGCTAATATGTCCTTGCTAGCTAGCTATGTTTTTTTTTCTTTTGCTAGCTAGCTAGCATATTGTTTAGTTATACAATACTTGTCATGGGGTGGGTGAAAATTTACTGATGTTTGGACGATATTCATACATTTCACTCATAACTGTTTTAAAAATGTCCTAAAAAGTTAAAAAGTCTTAAATTTGAATTGGTGAAACCTACAGAAACCCTGTTATGAGTAAACACAAAACCATTCAGAGCAGATTGTACAAATAAAGAGGCAGTCATGTAAGGGAGACAACCATCATTTTTATTTGACATTATTGGCTTAAATGTAACAATGCTCCAGCTCGTCCTTTCCTTCGTTGACATTGAGTGAAGGCCGTAGAACCCTTACCATTACTAAAACTCAGTAATGGTAACGGTTTAACTGCCCCCCTCGGTTGTGTGTTTGGCCCTCTGACATTTCAGCCCGAGTCTCCTCCGGCGCCGGCGGAGGTGGAATGATACCCTGGATAGTACATCATCTATACTGTAGTGTCTCTTTAAAAAACTTACAGTATAAGATGATATCCTGTCCAGGGCACAAGACAGAACCCCCAAGCAGCTTGTCCATGGCTCGTCTGGAATCTGCAACAAAAAATTGGGGTGAAAATGATTTAAAAATACAAGTAAATTCAGATTAATTGGCCGTAGCCTCCTGTCTGAGCTGTCCTCACCTGTTTGCCCCTTGTCGTTAGACATCTTCATTACAAGTGTTCACGTCTGGTCCATGTCTCCTAACTGCTCAGTCTGTTGGGCTCCAGCACTTAAAAGGTTGCCCCCCTCAGCTCATTAGCATACCGTGATGACATCTGGGGTGGACCAGAGAGTTTGTTTTTTTTTTTCTCCTTATCTTCTCTCAACCTGATTGCCACAGTCCAGTAAAGGTCCACACCCTTGTGCCTCGTCCTGAGGCTGTTACGGAGACGCCAGAGAGGTGTGCTGAATGCAAGAGCGGCAAGAAGAGAGGGACTGCTGAGAACCCAATGAAACCAGTTTGCAGTGTCCTACATGCCATGAAGGGAGCATGTTGAAGTTGGATTAGACCACACTGTAGTATTTAAGTCTACAGGTATATTTCCAAATGTAACATTGTCTAAAGGTTCAACAGCTTTTGTCACTCATTTCAAAAAGTGAAAATCATCACGCAGAATTACAACACATTTAATGAAATGTTTCAATCCCTTTCATTTTTTTTATCATATTGATTATAACTTACAGATCATGAAAAACCCAAATTGTCTCAGAAAATTTGAAATGTAGTCCAAGAAAGGTTAAAAATGTGGCCAATAAAATAGAAAATGACTGATAATCCCCCCTAAATGTGGCAAATTTTTTTATTTTAATAAGGCATTTTATGTTTCGGATCTTTAAAGATTTATATAATCCATTTTAAAAATGTGTTTATTATTGAGCAGGCTACACTGAAAAAAACAAACTATAAATTCATTTTTGCGTTTTTAACTTAATGAATTTTGTGGCACAAAAAACAGTTTTAATTAACCAGTTTTAGTACCAAAGGCAAAAGGTTTGGATCCCGCTGTTGTAGATAGAAGCAGGTTGTTCATAGAGCTTATCAAACATATTCGTAGAAAGGTGAGTGGAAGGCACGCAGAATAAATGCTACACACGAGCTACAAATGTCATTTCTTGTATCGAGTCGCTCCTGAACCAGAGACGATGTCAGAAGCTTGTAGCCTTGGGTTAAGGCGAAAAATAGCTGGATTGTTGTTCGGTGGTTAAAATGTTCTCTCCTTAAATTAAAATAATTTCTACATTTCATTTGGAAGTCAAGGTCTCAGAGGAAGAGTGAAGACTGAAGTTTAGTTTAAAGCTTTATTTAGAGCCATACAGAAAGAAGAAAGAATGCATGTTATGCCTTTTCCTGGATGAAAAAGGAACACATAAACAAGCTTCTACACTTTAGAGTATGTAGAAATCTAACAGGTTTGTTTTCTTGAATTAGAAAAAAGACATGACTTCTAACACATGCCACACAGTTCAGACTTTTAGTTATAAATAATTATAATTAACTAAATGTTTCCCTTCCATTTCACAGTTATGCACTAATTTGTGTAAGTCTATCATTTAAGGTTTCAATGTCAAACTTCGTGGTTGTAATGTGGCTAAATGAATTCCTCGGTGTAGTCAGCCACACTCTTTTCCATCTTTCTGTCTTGCTGTGGCCTTTGACCTTTCTTGGCTACACTCTAATCAGAAGAATCCCGACAGTCAGCCAAGACAACGTTCCTTCATAAAGCCACTGAGACCTTAATCTCCCCATGTGGAAAGAAATCTAACATTGAGCATCTCTTCACTCCGGATTTATGTGCAAAGCGTTCACTGTTTGGAATTTAATACCTCTATATATCAGCATATGTGGCGTTATCTGACTTATTATTAAAGCTGCCGTCTTTCTTTCTTTCTTTCTTTCTTCCTTCCTTTCTTTCCTCGGCCATGTTGCGGGGTGAGGAGAAACGCGTTCTCACCCTCGTCACGTTCCCTGCCTCAAATCACGGCTGAGCTGTGATGGAGTGCGTTTCCTGCTGCGTTTTCTCTTTAATCCCTGACAGTTTGTCCACGTGCGTTTAAAAATAAACCATTTTTTCCCCTAATTCTTCTTCTTTTTCTTCTTCCTTCTGGAGGAATCAAGTCGTCTGACTTGAAGGTTTTCAGCTCCACTCCGCCAATAAACCGACAACAGGATTCAGGCTGGAGAAAGTTTTGTTGGAGCTGCTAGCTGAAACGGCTTCGGGGTGATTTAGCGGAACAGGGAGGGGGTTTTGTCCAGGTATACTGACTTTTCAAGCGGCACTGATGAATGCCCCCCTCCTCTGAAGCCGAGTCATTAATATGGAAATACCCTCCGTATTCTTAATGCGCTCCTCTAAGGTCAGTGTCATTTATCACACTTCCTCTCCTGTACGGTTGAGACAAAAATCCAGTAATTTACTCTGGTAATGATGTGTGTGTTCCTCAGAAAGGGCCCGGGTTAGGTGGGACCCGGTGGCTCCTGGTCAGGGTGTGTGTGTGTGTGTGTGTGTGTGTTGTCCCTCCTGCTGGGGCCGATAAACACACAGGCTGGATTATCTGGGTGGTTTCCGTGGCGTCCAGAAACTTTTATCTGCAGCAGAGAAGCCGCTGCTCTTTCTGCAAGACAGATAAGTTTTTGCTTGTCTGACTGTGATAATTAGAAGACACTTTCATTGAATGTTAAACAAGCTTTAAATATGTTAAATCCAAACTTTTAGTCACATGGACCAAAAATCAGCGAGTTAAAAACACTTGAGGGCCACAAAAGATGTTTTTTTCCACCAAAGGGTGTCAAACTAATTTTCATTTTTGGCCGTAGCAGATCATTAATATCCTCAAACGGCCGTTTGTGGTAGAAAATGATGATAAAATCCACAAACAAACTGTTACAATATGAATACATAGCTGTCTCTCCAATCGATAAGTACTTCTTAAAGTTAAATAACACTGAACGTCTTGTCTCAATGATGTAATTTGGCATTAAATACATAAAAGCTGCTTTGTTTTGATTGGTAAAATAATATATCAGTATCAGCGCACAATTGTTACCTTGAAGGTTTAGAAGCTAGTGGGCCTTATATTAAGCTATGGCAGGCCGGATTTGGCCCCCAGACCTTGAGTTTGACACACATGTACCGACTCAACATTAAACTAAGCAGGCATTAAACTAAACATTTGTTTAGTTAATACTTTAACTAAACAAATCAAGTAGATTTGTTGTTGGAAAGAGAAGTCATGATGGATGTAAAACATTCATTTCTGAGCAGTAACATCAGGATTTAGGTCAGTCTTTCTTTCTTTGAAAACATTATTTCATTAAAAGTAGATTTGAATGCAGCAGTAAAACTTACATTTGGTCTTCGGAAGAGAAAATGTAAAAAAAATAAAATAAAATAAAAAACTGGGTTATTAATAGACAAATAGTTGAAGTTCATTGCCAAGAATGTTTTATTTTACTTAAGATGTGATAATTTAGTTGTAATCAAACTTCTGATGCTGCTGTCAGACATGTAAAACCAGCTTTTTGGTGCAAACCGTTTTCCCACACTCATATTGGATCTTTTTTTAAAAAATACAGACTAATTAAGAGTTTGGAGACACATCAACAGATCTCATTAACAAGCAGAGTAACGTCTGAACAGCAGCTGTACACAGGGCTGATGTCCCACGTCAGTTTGCTTCCACAAGATGAGGTTATTAACTTAAGGCCAGCTCATTATGGTTCTTACAGCAGATTAGAAAACGTCCTGCAAAGTAAGATTTTTTTATTTTTTTTTTTGTGTTGAAAAATGAGCTTCTTATCAGCTGAGATAAGACCGAACAGAACTGCGTACAACTAGCGAGGAGGACGGGACATTTTAATGCTGCTCTGAAGGGGAACTCTGGGTGTTTTCGATATTCATGAAACAAACGCAAACCGCTTATGTTTTACATCCCTGAGTTGGTTTAAAAAAAGGTTCAGTTGAGTAAAACAAACTGTCAGAAAACAGAAATGTATTTTTTTATTATTGTTATTTCAAAAGGGGCTCATCCGAGTCAGCGGTTCCCAAGGGTTTCCTCTTCCCAAATTAATATTGTAAAACAGTATTTATTTCATATTTGTTATTACAAAGACAGCATCAACAACCAACTTATTGTTTTTAATTATTTCCAAGTGTAGCTTTTTAATCTGCTGTAACGCTTATTACATAAATATGTTTTAACTGCCGTAATTTTTGTCAGCTTGGTTTGTGAGGATCTCAAAATAAATGTTGATTTACGACCAACAACTTTGATCTTTTTTGTCTTTTGGCAGACAGAACAAATTGTCCTGCTTCTAAACTTTCAGAACTATTTCTAGCCTGCATACCGGATCAATAAGCTGAATAAAAAATGTAATCTAAAAAATAAAACATCCCAACAATGGTTGGTTTGTGTCCTGTTTCTGACTCTTCTTGCATTTTGTACTTTTATGATCTTGTCATCGTCCACCAGGATGAGATGTGAATATTTTTAATTTCTTCCACAGTTAAGAGCCGCTTACTGTGCATTGACAATAAAAGTATTGTAGAGTTAAGGTTTTAATCCATAATGATGCACACTCTGGTTGGTGGAGAAGCTCCTCAACAAACTGTTAATTTTACAGTTTGGTCAAAGTGAAGTTGAGGAACAGTTTACCACATTTTCAGAACTTAGCTGCTTTATTCTCCTACCATGACACGACTGTTTTGGATTACATTACCTTAGCGGACAAAAAGTAACCAGATTTCCTTTTTTTCAGTGCTACAATTATCACAAGAATGGTCAATCATAAAACGGCATAATGCACCAACAAGATGACTCCTAACAAAGGTTTTGGTCAATCCTCAAAATGCTTGAGGATTGATATTAAGCATTATGTGAGTAAGTTCTTAAAGTATGTGTGTGTATATAGATATATATATATCTATATACTGCTCAAAAAAATAAAGGGAACATTTCACTTTAATTTTGTGTGTGGCTCCAAATCCAGGCCTCCATTGGTTAATAAATTTGATTTCCATTGATGATTTTTGTGTGATTTTGTTGTCAGCACATTCAACTTTGTACAGAACAAAGTATTCAATGAGAATATTTCATTCATTCAGATCTAGGATGTGTTATTTGAGTGTTCCCTTTATGTTTTTGAGCAGAAAAATATATATATATTTTATTTTTTCCTCATTTTCGGCTGATGCCACTTTGAGAAATACCAAGCTTGCGCTCAAATTCAATTTCAGTGTGGTCCAAGACTGACGGGGATCGTCTGAGCGCCACTCACATTAAAGTAAGAAGAACTGACAAAATAAGCCGTTTGGTGAGTTAACTTAAAAGGAAAAAACGCGCTTAGAAACTCTTCAAATAACAGACTACTGGTTCCATCCTACACTTCCGTCGGCTGGAAAAGTGTTAAAAAATATCCCTGCAGTGACCTCTACTGGCCTGAACTGGCTATGACGGCTCTGTTAAGATCAAATAAATGCGCTATCCTGTGAAGGATCAATATTAGCTTTATTAGCCCATTTTCTAAATGATGCAATTCATTTTATTTACGTGCATAAGAGAAATTGAACACAGAGACGTACTGAAGGTGATATAACTTTATATTAGAGTGACAACACAGAATAACATGAACACATGCTTAATCCTCCATGCTGCGTGGCTTCTCCTTACAGCCATCGGTACATGAGAAGCCATGAAATAAAACCGAATGAAAACATCAACAGAGAACAGACGTGTTTTAGACAAAGATGAGAGTTAAGGCATAGGTCGAAAATGTGTTTTTGGTGGTTTTTATTTCTTTCTCAAATGCTACACCAAGTCACAAGAAGTTGCATCTGATTAGTCAAATGATTTTGCATTCTTTGGCACAAATATGATGGCCAAAACAACTGATGAGGTCAAAAGTTTCAAAATAAAAGCTTTTTACGTATATAGACTTATTTAATAACAATTCAGCTATATATTCAACTTCATTTTCATCTACAAGATTAGGCGAAAGCACATTTTTAACAAAAATCCTGTCACGTCTCTGAGGTGATAATCTGCACAGAGCTCATTACTTTAACAAAGGCACTAAGGAAATCTAATTTCCTAAATTTAAACAAGTATCACAAAGAGGTTCTGTTTAGTGAAAATGTGCATCATTGCTGCACAAAAGTTCAGAATTATGACAAATATAGGTGAGATTATAATATATCTACGTATTTTTATTTATTTTTTTTTATACAACCTTTAACATAAAAAGCATGACTGTTAGAAACCTGTGAAACAATGTGACCGGAGAATGAAGGGGGGAGAGCTGCCAATTATTTAATGTGCAGCCGAATGACATCAGTCTCTGAATGAATCTCACTGACGGGAAAGCGATCCGTTCTCCCCGACAGGTCGGAATGACTCACTTCCTGGGAACGGCTGAAAGTAACGGCACTGGCCGACACAAACGACAGACGATAACGCGACAAGCTAGCAGACGAATGTGATTCCTGGATCTGTTCAGGCGTAAAAAAAACACAACACATAGAGCATTTTAGAAAACAAAAACAAAAGAAAGGGTTTTAAAACTTCACAGAAAATACAAACGGAAAAAAAAAAATTAAAACTCAGAGGCAAAATGTAAGAAAATGTTTATGGTCACGGACTCGGAAAGTCGTCATTAAGCTCCTTACAAAGTGGTTTATCAGCTGTTTACTAAAAAATAAAAATAAACGACAACAATAAAAGGCAGGCCAAACATTCACAGTATGCTGGACAACACAGATGATTACAAAGTTTTAGATTTCTGACATTATGTAACAACTACAAGCAACCCTCCCTTTCTGTATCAGTCAACCCTTCAGAAAAAAAAGGAAAAAAAAAAAAAAAATCAACCTGACTAAAAACCAGGAAATTATATCACAATCGCTATGGTCTGACATAATAATAAGAACGGGATTGGAGGAGATTCATATTCCGTTTCTTCATACCAAAACTTTTTCTCTAGAATTCATAGTTACGGGTCCAGCTGCTCAAACTCAGTCATTCATCGGACCCACCAATCAAAAGAGCAACAAAGCACAGATGTCATGTGAAGCGTTGCCAAATTGATCACATGCTTGTTTTCCAACTCGTGTCATTTCATTTCTGCTTTGTCAGCGTGGATGGAAGAGGATGTGCGCGGGGTTCACGATGTGATTACTCATGATGTGAACGCCGCTTCAAAGGGGGGGGCGGACAAGGAAGACGAGCAGAGAGGAGAAATAAAACGGCAGCCTAACGTTTTGAGGTAATAGAAAAGGTTTCGACAGCCCCAGCTGAGATCCAGGGTCTCCTTTAAGGCTATGTATGGCTTTCTTCTCGCTTCGCAGGTGCAAATGTGTTCAAACGAGTGATAAAAGTGAAAGAGAAAAAAAAACAAACACCAGATTTACTGTAGCCATGTTTGACAGGCATAAATCCACATTAGTGCATGAAGGTTTGGACAGGCACTGGACATCGGAAACAGACGGGCAACATGATAAACTGCAGTGAGGATCATCGTACAGCTGATTCAGAAATCCACCTCTTACAGCTACACTCAGAGGAAGAGATCAGTCAGAGTTAGGAACTCATCTGTAACGACAGACAGGAAGAGGCAGCAGCTGCGTCACTGCACAGCTTCCAGAGGTGGAACAGCGGCTCAACGCCCGACTTGGAAAGTCTTTGACTCCAGCAGGAATCTGCCCCTAATCTGGACTGGAATACACAATACATCTCTGGATCTTTAAGCAACACACTCTGCTCTGTTTTGGATACCATGTAGAAGTGAATAAACAGTAGCATCTTAGCTAAGGAGGATAAGGACGAACTGAAACCAAGCTAAGATACAGCTTGATGCGAATATTTCTTTTTCCTATACAAAACTAAAATTCGCTTAGAAATAGTCTGAAAACAAAAAAAAACCTCTTGGTCGGTGTCAAGTGTTTCTGGTTGAAGGCAGTTGCAACGAGGGATTATCTGACTGAGAAGCCTCTTCATGCTTGAGGCCTTATTGTCTCATACATCACACAGCCGCTTGGCATTGTGGGCCGGTCATCTTCTGGAGCAGAGGGATCTGTGGGATCAGAAGGATTAATGCAATAAATATGGAGGGTGGAAATGGATCTTCTTCCATCATTCACGTTTTCCCACAGTAAAAATCAAGAACGTTTCAAGGTAAGTTTGCAAACTTTTTCCAGCACTGCACTTTGGAGATAAAAACCAGACAAATTAACAATTCCCTATTATTCAATATAATTCAGTACTGTTATTAACAATGTCTTATTAATGTGAATTGTGTTCTACAGTCTAGGTAAACAAAGACTTTGAAATGTCTCTCTCACACACAGCTGACTGGTCCGAGAACAACATTTAACAAACATTCCTCAACTATAAACTATTATTTCTATCACACAGATCAATAACTGAAATCAAGCACTTTCCAAACCTGTAATGTAAACATTTACCTGTTCAAGATTCATAGGCTAGAAAGAAATATTCTGAATGATGCTCAGGGTGATTTTGAATAAGAAAACAGAAATCAGATCAATCTGATCAAATACAAAAATAAACAAATCTGAGTTTGAAAATGGGTCACAAACCTGTATGGTTTTAGCTCGTAATGGAACATCTTTCAGTAAGAAAAAAGGTAAATAAATGACTAATCATTGAGACAGACGTTGAGTTAAGGCGTGTGAGCTCTCATGGATGACTCACCTTGGTCAGATCTACCCCGGTGAGGGCGTTGATGGAGACGGGGAGTTCAGCTAGAAGTCGATTCACCTCTCCGGTCACGCGGCTGCCTTCGCCACTCAGGATGACGATCTCACTGGTCTTGGCCAGAGGAGCAGCCACCTTACTGGTGATCTGCAAAACACACAAGAAAAACATTAAAGCTTCAAGCACTGGCCCAGCGTCCACTGGATGGTGACTGAATCAGAAGGATCCGTTTGAATGGAACAGAAACAGCAACATGTTCCACTCCAAGTTAACAGGAAATGCATTCATTCAGTTACTGATTATTCTGGAGATTATGTTTTGGATTAACTGATTAATGCCATGTGAGAGCTGGCATAGTTTGGAATAGAGTTTAATTGCAGACAAAGGCCTTCTTAACCTAAACTTCAAAATGTGTAAAATCTTTGGACAGTTTTAGCTTAATTACTGCTTGTAGTATGTTGTTCTTCAGGAAAAGGCCTTTTTTGAGTCTGTCTGCTCCAGTTAACGATTAATCAATTTCTCCCAAATTCTATTGATTACGATTAATCGCTTCATCTCTACATTAAATGTTAGTTTACAAAGCAATCTGTTCATGCAACATGGAACTGATTGGAGTTCAGATTTAATGCCACATTAGCAGAAATGGCTACGTTACATGAACAAAACATACTAAATAACAGATTGAAATAAATATAATTTACAAGTCGACTTTCTGCAGTGACCAAAGAACACATGAACAGAAATGTGGTGAGGGTTAAGACGGACTGAAACCCAGATGTAAATAAGCGTGTAGCGCGGACCTTAGGTAGAGCGTCCAGCACCAGCGCCGTCTTGGCAGCTTCTCCGTACTGCTGGTAGGCTTCAGCCTTCAGCCTCATCTTCTCAGCCTCTGCTTTGCCCACAGCTTCAATAGAAGCAGCTTCAGCCTCACCAATGCAGCGGATCTTCTCAGCTTCCGCCTGCGCCGTCAGCACCCTCTTTATCCTGCGATGAGACACCAGAAGCAGAAATGGGTCACGAGTGACTTGGCAGCCTTCTGCCGTATGCCAAACAACCTCTGTACATGCAACCAAATATAACTGTCAGTACAAATGATTATGTTAGTGTTTCGAGGGAGGCTCCAGTTAGTTTACGTGTACAAAGATATTTTCACTAGAAACTGGTGTAGATTAGCCTAGATTAAGCACAGACAACTTTAAACACAGTCAGAAAAGCAAAAATGATTGTTTCACATCATATAAAATTTGTTTTTTATATGATAAAAATTTATTCCATTAATTTCCAGACTGCGTAAAACCAACTGAATCGTACTTCTGTCCCTCGGCCAGCTGTTGCATCTTGTAGGCTTCGGCCTCTGCAGGTCTCCTCACGGTTGCAATGAGCTCCTTTTCGGTTCGATCGATCTCCTTCTCCTCGATGGTGATCTGCTTCTTCCTCTGCACCACCTCGATCTCGATCTCCTCCAGACGGATCTTCTGCTGCTCCTTGGCCGCCTGCAGCTCATACGCCAGCTGAGCCTCTGCTTTCTGCAAGGAATATTCTTTTTTTATATGGAACTACATCTAGAATTTCACTTGTCTGTTTTTGAATTTTGCAGAATGTGTCGAACTGGATACCTTTGTGTTCACTTCCTGGTTGAAGGAGGCTTTCTGCATCTCCAGCTCTCGTTTGGAGTCGGCCATCTTTGTGTCTGCGACGAACTTGACGTCCATCATTTGTTTCTTACACTCGGCTTCCTGAAAGCAAAAGAAGAAAAATTAAAAACGGCTAAATTAAGACGATCAGCGGATGGGAAACGCATCTTCTTCTTGAAGCTCATCTCACCCTGATGCCTGCATCCCTCTCTGCCTCCGCCACACCGATGTCTGCGTCCCTCTGCACTGCAGCCGTCTGCGTTTTCCCCAGGGAGCTCAGGTACTCCACTTTATCGTAAACATCCTGTCAGCAGGGAAAATAAACACAGGCGTGCAAAACAGCAAGTGGTGAAAATATTCTATGGGTATGGCAAGTAGAATTAAATCCCAACAAAACCAAACAATAAACCTGCTGCACACCTTGATGGTGAAGCTGAGGATCTCGATGCCCATTCGGCCGACATCGGGAGCAGCCACCTCCCTCACCAGAGACGCAAACTTGTCTCTGTCCTGGTAAATCTGTTCAACTGTGAGGGTACCTGAAGATTAAAGGGATCGTTAACGTCCTTAAACTTAAAACAAGCTGTAAGTTAGTTTTAATTACTTCAATTGTACTATATTTGCACTAGAAACTAAATGAGAAAACACATGTTCTGGCAGCAAAAACTGATCCTAGATTTAATGTATTTCTTTGTATCTTATTGACTCTACAGTTTTGTTTTGGTTTTACTGTGAAGCACTTTGTGACTGCTGTCTGAGAAAGGTGCTATTTAAATCAAATGTACTTACTTACTATCCACCCTTTTACTAGGACATTTAACCATCTACACTAGAAAATAGATTATTTCAAGCTAGTAATAAACTGAATGATAATCTAAAATGCTGAGGAATTTTAAAATATTGTTCCTTCACTTTAACTTAAATGCATTGAGACCCTTTGTCGAGGGTCTCAATGCATTTTTAAATTTGAATTTTGTGTCCAGATCAAAACCTAATGGAGATTTTGTGACAGCAATCCATCAGATCTTTTTGTCTTTTAATGTGATAAACCGATTAACACACTCCCTAAAAAGTTCTGCAGTCTTTCCTCTGCCTACATCCCCCAGAATGCTGTGTAGTTCTGTGTCGGCCTTCAATGAAATGATTGAATATTGTGTCAGACAATATATCTTATTATTACTATTACTACACTGATATTGATGATGTATCCATCTTCAGCCCTAAAGTACACTGCACATTTTTAATATGTATTTATTTAAAAGAAACATTTTGAAAACCACAAATCCTTTTCCATCCATTTCAGAGATAAACATGATTTTGTGCTAGCTTATTGCATAAAGTCCAGATAAGACACCATGCAGTTTGTGTTTTTAACAGGTCTAAACATGAAGCGGTTCAGACACCGTCAGCAACAAATCTGAAAACAGCCGTCTCAGCTTCAGGAAGTACCCACCAAGGATGGCGCGCAGGTGACCCTCCAGGGTCTGCAGGATGACGCTCTTGATCTCCATCACGGTCTTTCCCAGGAACTGTTCACAGGCGAAACCCAGCAGTTCGTTTTCCGTCATCACCTTCACCTAGTGCCAGCACGGACACAGATTGTCAGCTGAACACACACATCCGCAAACCCAGGAGCGAGCGGCATGCATGAAAACGTGTTAGCTTTTCTGCTGTCTGCGGGCAAACACACGCCGTCCTTCCATAATCACTTTCACATCATCACTGGGGTATTAAAAACAGGTGACTGAACGCAGTGAATCATCACAGAAAAAGTGGTAAAACTGGTGACATTATTCACTTCAGTGACATGAATGCATAAATGGTGAGTTTTTGAAAGAAATTTTTAACTTTTTACAACTGACAGCAGGCTGCAAAATATCATTCCTCCACATCGAAATGGGTTTGTTCAAAACTATTTTCACATGAAACCCCAAAGTTAATGCATTTTTGGTATATATAAAACCAAACTGCATGGCCAGACTTTGTCCTTGTGACTTTCTCAATCATAATCCAACTCATTTTTAAATTAGAAGCACTTTAGAATAAAAATACCATATGTAAAGCTACATTTTACTCCAAATCTACTTATCTAATCAATAAAGACAAGCAGATATTTGATTTAAAATGTCACTTAAATAGGGCATATTTAATTTTACCTTTGAGTAATAACTGCAGTCTGGCCACAAAGCTGCAAACAATGTAAATCATTTAAAAGTCAACTAATAAAAAACTGCATTTAACCTGAGATTTACAAAATGAAGGCATTTAAAGGTCATCAAAAAAGCGCTAAGAAGATTTAGCCTGATAATGTAGTCCACAGGAGCTGAAACGGTATAAAAGACAGTGAGCTGGGTCCTTAGGCGAGAGGTCTGCACATGGTTTTGCTTTACGACATGCACTCCACTCCAGAAACGAGGGAAACACAAAGTGAGGAAAGATGGTCGTCATTCCGAGAAAACCGTCTGCGAACAGAGGAGGCCGCAAGCCAACCACATCAACACATACATGCCAGCGCAAACAGACAGCAGGGGGAGCTGTGCCACGACTCGGGCTTACACAAGGACCTGTGAGGGGTGATGGCGGTAGAAACCCTCCTATCTGTTATGCGACACCATCTTTTTGTTCCTCCAACTTATTAAAAAACTGACATATTACTAGGTGCCCAAACTTAAAAATGAACTTCAAAACTGATTTGGGTTATAGGTGAAAATGTCCAATGAGATGAATATTTGAATAAAATACATCTGTAATAAAATAAAAAAGAGAAATCTCAACATGAACGTTATGTTCTGGTTTTATTTGAAAAGCTTCTACTGAGAGCCACTCCTCAAGTCCAGACATGTTTAGCTGTGGAGGAACATATGACTTGTTACCATGGAAAAGGCCACAATGGCTCTGGATTAGGTTGGGCCAATCAGATGATGCCCAGGATGAGCTTCTGGGTTAAACCGTGAGAGTGAGAGGAGTTGTTTAGCAGCAGACAGTGGGGTCATTGTCAGTTACAAGTAGGGAAACTGAGACGGGAACCGTGTCATAACTCTGGCTAAAAAAAGAGAACTAATAATCCCACTCTGTCATGCAGACGGGAAGCAGGAAAATGAAACAAAGAAGGATATGATTTGGAGAAAAACAGTGTTTCACAATTTTAAAGAGAAAATCCAATAGAATCCCTTGGGAAGCTGACAGTTTTGCTTCTGGAACAAAGTTGATCTTTTAATCTGTTTCTAAAGTCAGAAATCTAGCACAACAGAGTGGCTATAAAGAACATTTTAGTACGAA
Source organism: Poecilia formosa (assembly GCF_000485575.1). Classification (NCBI taxonomy): domain Eukaryota; kingdom Metazoa; phylum Chordata; class Actinopteri; order Cyprinodontiformes; family Poeciliidae; genus Poecilia; species Poecilia formosa. The sequence goes on along the minus strand of NW_006799953.1, from coordinate 432,749 downwards.
TTCAGTTACACATTAACGTAATATATCCTGTTTTAAACAATGCAGTGGTGGGTTTCTTCCTGTTTGGCCACGTGGTTTATTTTGACCATATTGGACTAAAGAGAGGCTCTTAGAACATCTCAAAAACATGTCTTTAGTGATGTCACGACATGGATTACAGGCTCTTGGAAAAAGGAAATTTGATCCTAAACAGAAGCAGTTAAACTGGTTCCTCACAAGCTCAGACACTAAAGACAGGGTTTACCTTTAGATAGTCAATAGTACATCTGTCGCCACTGGGATCTGGATGGATTTTAATTTTTTTTTTTACAACACACAAAGATAAGGGTGTGCCCACCGCATTGCTGAATCTGTCACAGCATGAACTTAAAAAGATAGTGGATTTTGACTTTGTTTACAAAAAGAAACATACTTTGGCACTGAACAAGTCCGGGCTGACGCTGCTTCAAACAAAGTGTGAATGACCTGAGAGTCTAACATGAAGACTCAACACAAACTGAATTACAATCCAATATAGTTTAGCGTCTTTATTGCTTTCTGAGCTCTGACTGGTTCGTGCTTTAGACTGACCGTGATTTTCCACTACATGGTATGGTTCGACTGTGTTCATAGATCAACATGACAATGATTTCCTGCTTTGCTTCTCACAGTATCCTCTTGTTGTTGGCAGGATAAGCTGTTTATTCTCTCAGTGTGCTCAAGGCTTTTTTTTGAGAAAACACACACTTCCCTGAATGTGAGAACATTTCACATTCAGGGAATGTGCATTTTAAAAATAAGAATCGCAAAGGAGTAGGACGTAGTTACCGAACTTAATCACCTTGTGAAAAAGCCACAGAAAAGGATTTGAATAACACTTATTATTGCATGACTTTATGCATTAAAAAAGATATAAGAAAAAAAGTATTATGTTTGTATCGATGGGGTTTCAATCAAGACATTTTTAAAGGACTAACAGCTGATACTCTTCAGTTGCACTCCCACAAATATATACAGTTAATTTTTGCACATTGAACTGATGTAATTTTTTTATTTTCACCCTTTACAATGATGTTCATAGTGCAATAGAGACTATCCCTGCTGCTGCAGCGTCATGTGACATTCTCTACATGTTACACCCACACGGATGTAGAAAGGAACGCTCTGCAAAAAGCATCTAAAACATCATTTCACTTTATGATGTACAAAGCAAGGTGCTACATTTGTAAGAAAGGAGAAAATGTTTCCTGAAAGCTTTCTCCAGACATAATGAACTGGAATTGAGTGAAAATTTTACGAGCAGAATTATCAAACATTGCTCAAGAGGAAAAAATGCTAGCAGCATTAGCTCAGCATTTCGGCTAACTGCCTTTGATCAACAGCAGCTGTATGTGTCTAATTAGAAACAAAAGAAACTCCCTTTGACAGATAATGCCTGTCGCTACCAAGAAAAACAGAGACTGCAGCACTGAGGACGTCACAGGCGAGTAAATTAAGAACATCATCACAGTGCTAACATGGACCACTTAAGGGTGATAAAGTGAAGCATTATCTTACTGCACTTTAGACCCACTGAGTTTTTAAATGCATTTTAGGAGGTATCGGATTTAATCTCTGTACTGTAAAAAGATTCTGATTGGGGCACGCCTGGACAGTATAAGTGGATTCCTGGCATGTTTTGTCAGCTAAAATAATAAAAATGGAAGGAAAATAAAAGCTTTTAAAGCCTCACAGTTGGTTTTCAGCAGTATACATATAGATTTGAGGGCCGGTCTCCTGCAACTCTTAGATGCATCTCTACTTCAACACACCTGAGTCAAATAATGAGGTCATTAGGAGGACTCTGGAGAACCTGACTGCACTGAGGAGGTGATGCAGCTGTTGGAGTCAAGTGTGTTGGACCAGGGAGACATTAAGAGCTGCAGGACACCGGCCCTCGAGGACCAGGATTGCCCACCCCTGGATTAGAGGCAAATAAAACGGCAGATTTGGCAAAACGCTTTGGGGCAGTGGTCCCCAAAGTTAGTCCTGGAGGGCCGGCATACTGCATGTTTTAGTTTTCTCCCTGGTTTAAATGATGGCTCGTTAGAGGGCCTAAGAAGAACATTGACATGATGAAAAGGTTGTTACTTCTACCAGGGAGAGAACTAAAGCGTGCAGGATGCCGGCCCTCCAGGACCGACTTTGGGGACCACTGCTTTGGGGGTTTTGTGGTGGTGCAGGAGTTAAGCACAATCCACATTAGGAGGCCTTAGTCCTTGACGTGGCCGGCGCAGGTTCGAATCCCGGCCGGGTGACCTGAGCCACATGTCCTTCCTCTCTCTCTCTTTACCTACCTTCTTGTGTTAGCACTTTCTAATAAAGGCCACTAGAGCCCCAAAATTTTTATTTATTTTTAACTAAAAATACAGATTTGGCAAAATGCGGTTGGAATTTTAAAAATTCAGGTAGGTAAGAGGTAAGAGTTGTTTGAAGTTCTAGATCTGGACACTGAACTACTGACGACTTATTTCACCACCTTTGTCTTGATGCATTTCATAGCGATGCCCAACAGCCACCGCCACCACATTGCTAAAGAGGAATAATTCAACCGGCAGATGAATTGTACTGAAAGCTGTTAAATGGAAAGATAAAAATGGAATAGCAGCATAGAAATGATAAAATGAAAAAAGGGGTAAATTTTGAGTAAATATAGCATTAGTTTTGCTTTATGTTAGTTTGGATTCACCCTATTTCAAGCTAAAATAGTTGACACCGTACCATGTAATGGAAAACTGGCTCATGGCCATACACTCTAGTCAGAAAAATGCTTTTCCTTTGGATCCAAGTTGGGGTGAAAGAAACTTACTAAAACTGTGTCTCAGTTTTCTTGCGGCAGCTTATTGATGCAAAGCGTATCACTACCAGATGGTAGAAGAAAAGCATTGAGAATAAAGGAAAAGAAACAAAAATCTGCTGCCTATGTAAGCTTTAAAGTGTTGGATATTTTCACTATGGATCATTTACCTTTGAATAAAACATTACAGCCCTGAAACGAACAAAAAAAAAAAACACAACACTGTCTCCAGCTAATCAGGGGATTTCAGCTCGATGCATTCTGTTTTAGGATGATATAAAATCATGCAAACAATTTAGCCCAAAGTCTGAGTGAATCTTGAAATGTGTACATAAAACTCCTGGTCTGCTTAGATTTCTGGCTCTTCTAACAAAGAAAGGAAGGTATGGGTAGAGGGATTAGTGGAGCCTGATCTGGCATTCCCAGAGAAGTGTGATGATTTACCTGAGCCACCCCAGTGACAGTTATAGCTACACCCTCCGCTGTCTCTACATCCTCACACTTGGGCTGCAGGGTCATAATCTCAAGCGTTATCCTGTGAAGAATGTGGAAAAATATCAAATAAAAATCGACATGTACGCAGGGAGAGGAAATGAACGGAAGGGACAGATAACACACACAAAAAAAGAAAAAAAAAGAAAAAACAGAACAAAAGTGAAACCATTCACCCAAGGACTCCAGATCACCAGCAGCAGAGCAACAAGACACTTAATCCAGAATTCAGACTCCTTCGAATTCTGATGTAATTCAGGATTACGTATGAGGAAATGCAGCACAACTTTCTTTGGCATTGAACTCCTCAGATCCCCCCATTTGCAGCCAATCAGAGATATTATTGGTTAGTTTGTTAGTGGCACCATTCTCCTTTGCCTGTCTTTGGCCTTTCTGGGCCTTTTCAAGTGCGTTACCTGAGCCACCCCTGTCACAGCCAGGGGAACACCCTCCGAGGTTTCGATATTCTCACAGCGACAGAGGATGGTCATAATCTCCAGAGACATTCTATGCAGGCAGGCAGGCAGGCAGCGGGAATAGCATAGGCAAAACAGTAAGTTGGACAACAGTTGTTAGGAACGTCAATAACCATCGACAAGTAGAGGAGGGAAGGGAGACGGGGACAAACACACTGCACAACTTTGCCTTTTTCTTACCAGATTTCATTCTGATAATTAAGAAAAAGAGAGCATCACGAATTAATAATCCAATTTAATATTTCTAGCTGATCCTATTTTGATTGGATTTTTTGTTTAAAGTGTCAGAGCTGGAAATAAAAGCCTGTTAGCAGCTCCACCTACAAGTGCTTTCCAGAACAGCTGGATCAATGAGTCAAATCCTTGAGCATTAAGATAATTGCTGCATCTAAACAGGAAGTCAGGCTCCCACTGCTGTAGAATGCCGTCTATGTTGCATGGTACACACAGGATGCACATTAAAATAAAACAGAAGCTGAAGTAGACAGTGAAGAATCTCTGGGACTGCTTAAATTTCAATGGTGCATCATTGTTTAGGTTTGGTCTATGCTCAGGTTTCCTAGCAACCACAGACGAAAAGCAGCACTTATTGTGAAACGAGTGACTTCAGGTTTTAATGCTGAGACAGGCTGATGAAAAACAAAGCAAAGCATGTTAGATAAGCACAAACAAAGGGGGGAGGCAAACTAATTATAAAACCATTTACAACTGGGAACTCCAGAAACATGGAAGATGGAGTCACTTTCATTTTAGATCATTTTTCAATAGCAAATAAAAGTTTGTTTTTTTATATGTAAAAGTAAACTAAGAGTTTGTCTTTCCAGTGGAGCTGCACTTAAAGGAATAAGATGTTGAGCTGCTCTTTTTACATATATGAAAAACTCTGGATTTTATGACAGATGTTATTTGTCTTCATTTGTAAGACCGATTGATTTCTCTAGCGATTCGTTTTCATTACGTAATTATTTTATCAGTGTAAAAGTCAATTACTGATAACATGTAGTTTGTTAAACTAAAAGCTGGTAGCTAGCCACATAGGTGCATACAATTAAAGAGACACTAAATTAATGAAGCAGGTCTAAAATGCAAAATTAATCTAAAATTTAGCATTTTAAAATTTAGATTTTAGATTAATTCTGATTAATCTAAAATTAATCTGAAATTTAGCATTTTAGATTAATTTTGGGGAACAAGAATTATAATTCTGATAACCACTTATGCTGTTATGACCCCTGATAAAAAAAAAAAAACACTCTCAGTGACATTCTGCTGGAAAATAATAGTCAATCAAACTATGGCTACATTTCATGGGAATCTTTAAAGAGATTAGAATTTTTTATTTGTTTTTAAACATCTCAAGGCAGGCGGCTTTCTTTTCCAGCGGAAAAACTCAAGTAGAAAATGACTAAAACTGAAAAAGTACAAGCTCACAAACTGGTTAAATATCAGAGATTCCTCTAAAGTCAGCAAATGTTACTAACATCTGTTACAGTTTAGCAATTAAATCAGCCGGTTTTTATATAAAACAAAATCATGGCAAACACAGTGCAGAAAAAGATCTGCTTAATCAAACCAGCAGTTTACTTCATATAATAACCAAACCTTCATAAATAAATAAAAATGCAGAGTAGTTAATCCAAATTGTGTACTTGCCAACTCCACTGCAGGCTTTTTTTTTTTTCTTAAGAACGTTGTTAACAGGAACTACAAGTTCATAACCCACAACGGCAGCAGTAGATTCATCCTCCCAATCTGCTGCATAACCACACTTGGCTTTACTCTGAGTTTATGCAAATTTAGAAAAATGGAAATAAAAACAGTCACTGACCGTGCGGTCACTCCCATTCATGTGCAAAGAACACATGAATGAGAGAGAAGAGAGAAGAAATCTAGTTATTGGAAAACAATTGTGTAATCATATAATCAAATATTTATGTTAATAAAAAGAAAATGTCATTTAGTAACATTTGTAGCACATCATCATAAACCAATACTAAATCAAAATCCATTTGATATTAAACCTTATTTTTAGATATGATGAAAAAATCTGATTTTACAAGACAAATGGTGGTCGTTTTAATAAAACTACTTCTCCCAGACATTTATATAAACTAAGTTTCATATTAACATGACTGAAAGTTGTTTGGATACTTCTTTTTTGTTGACACTAGTAATAAATAGACAAAAGAAATGTTTGCTTAGAGTGACTCAGTCCTGAGCTTTAAATCCTGATTAAAGTACAGTGTATTTTTACAGCTGTGCTAAAAAGGATTTCATCATTGAAACCCAACAAGCCGGTTAATACAGTTACTCCTCGTCATTTATCTCTGACGTGGGCAGTTTTGTCGACCAGCAGGCATCCTGCTCTCACAACACAATTAGGAAATGTGTCTCTGTTACGGCCACAGCAGACAGGTTCTTACCTCTGGATGTCAGAGATGAGCCACCAGGCCCAAGCCCAGCCCCCCACGACATACGTCTTCTGATCCGAACCACAGCAGCCACCTTCCAGAACACATTGAACAGGAGTCACACGGTTGTCATCATGTAAAATATCCAAATACAAAACGCAGCTGGTAGGTTCTCTCTCTTTTTTTTTATTTTGAGACGGCTACTTCAAAACGATCAAAATCGAAAATCCAGAAGAACATTTTTAATCCAGAAATAATCATTTGTGCTTTTGAAAGAAAACCAAACAAAATCAATCAATGATTTTTTTCTTTTTCCTTTTACTGGAATCAGTTAGCTACTCAAGAGGATGTTTGTGTGCAGAACAGAGCGTCTTGCGCTTCATTATTTGTTTCACCCACAGACCTCACAAGTTCACAAAAGGTAACCACGTTGCCTTTGCTTTTCATCTCGACTGATGATATGAGGTTGCACTAGTAGAGCCTGCAAAAGTCTTGCACCTTGTGGTTTGATGACAAACATTCCCACGATTGCCTGAGCTTGTAGCCTAGGCGCTAAATCAAGATAACATTGACAATAACTGTGGAATCTTTCAAGTTGGGAAATGTACCAATAGCAAAACAGGTCATGGCCTTTCAGACTGATTTAATCTGGACTCTTTAGTGCGACATTCCCAGCTGTCACATGTTAACTGGCAGGCAAAGAAAAGGGAGATCTATATTTACTGTCTCAAAAAACACGACCTAACAACTGATAATTGCAGGGCCTACTGACCCAGCCATCTTCAGCTGTCTCTCAATGACGAAAGACTCTCAGTAACAGTTCTTGTGACATTTCATGTCTCAAGCAGAAGTGTCACTGTAAGACAAAGGGTCATTTCCAAAAATCTGAACTTTCCAGGTAATTCAGAAATTGAAACCAGCTGTCGTCTTAAACATGCAAGGACACTCTCTTTGACCTTAAATTTTAAGTGTAATGCCAACTGGTCAGGTCACCTATAGAAACACATGGGCTACATACTGATTTAGACAGCAGCATAGCTGAAATTCCTAAATGCACTCATTCCACAGACAGGAGAAGGGAGGGTTCCTGGTTAATAACGTGGAATGTACAGTGTGACTGACATCACACATATGATATTAAACCACACATCCTCTTCTTTCAAGAAGTTAGAAATATTTTTATTTTCTAAATCAACTGGTCCTGGTTTCAAATGCAGAGCTCATGCTGTAACTCAGCTCTGGTCTTAAGCTCCAATGTTTCATGCCGCTCATAAATGTTTTGTTTTCACAATGAAGCTGAAGTGAGTGAGTGAGGAAAGAGGCCCTTACAGATTCAGTTAAAGGGGCAGGAAATCTGTGGTACAAGCCAAAAATACAGTTTCAACAAACCGTGGATCTGCCACAAGTGTGAAAAAACACAGAGGTTTTAAAATATTCGTTTTAAAGATCACAAACTCCCCAATACCGTTGGTGTCTATACCGTAACGGTACAATTTTGCTATGAACAATTTTCTTTTTTACATACGTGAATCTAAGACAAGCGCAAGGCAGACTTTAAATTACAGGGTTACCAAACTATTGGTCAATTTTTCCACAATACAGAAAACATTTGTTTTCCAATTTACTGAATGCATCAAAACTAAAAGCTCTCTCTATTTCAAGTCTATAAAAAGGGTCAACCGCCAGCATGCACTTTAATACATGTTTATAAGGATAACAAATTAGACAAAAATGCAATTCCTTCAAAATTACTACATTTTCACTTAAATACTGTATTATAGTCCTTATGGGGGGGGGGAAAACTAATCAATCAAAATCACTAATCAATCAAAATCAGAATTGGTAGTTGAGATCAATTAGAAAAGTGCATATTGGTGGATATCTTTGTCTGATTGGTGCACATATTTGTGACATTTTGTTCAGAACAAGTTTTGTGCTTGACTTCAATATTGTCATGAGCATTTGTGAACATGATGCACACATATTTTTCTCTCTATATGAGCCCAAAGTCAGGGGTTTAAGAAACATGAGATCTGCAGACCAGACAGTCAGTGCAGTGCGGTGTATGTATCCGCCCTGCTAATTTAATTACCTCTGTTTCTTCAGGAGAGCACCACCATATTTCACCAGTGTTCATTAGAAAACATACAATTATGCTCAACATTTATTGCTCTTAAGTCTACTTTTCTGTATACATAGCGTATTAATAAAATAGCTGCTTTTTTTTCTTACCAAAGTATCCCTTTCTAAAAGTTAATAATATAAAGGAAAATGGCTGCAACCAAAAATTATTAAATCTACGAGTCATATACTGTAGGGATGTAATATAGATAAACATGGTGGTAAAATCAGGACTTTTTAAACATCTTGAACAGACCAGACTGCATAAAAACAAAGCGGGAATATTGCTATGGGAACATACTGTACATATGCGAAAATATGGCGGATATGATCATTCTATTCACAAAATAATTATAAATTACATCCAAATCATCATGAGAAAATTAAACCTGCCATTTCTCCTTTAGAGGGAACTGAGGAGAATCTGTCGACTTAAAATAAACCGAAGATGGTAATTTGTTGTCATATACTTTATAATACTCGGCATTTTTCCCAACAGAAACGCACGCATTAGTTTCTGGTTAAAAATATATAAATAATTTAACTGCTAAGCTTCGATATTATTTCATAGTTTCTCGTAAGGAGTGCTTTAACGAAAGAGTGACGCTCCAGGCAGGAAAAACACGGCGTCACAGAAACGTTTACGTTACCTGAAACAACGAGGGCCTCGTTCGGTCCAACGGTGTGGCAATTTCCCATTTTTATCGACACAAAAAACGTGAATCCACACCGGCTTAAAACATACAAAAAGCAAATATTTTTGTTTCTAAACTTCCCTTGGTCGCTTTAAGCGCAACCCTCTTCACGCCCCTACCGTAAATTACAGGAAGAGGGTTTTTTCCCTTTTTTTTTACTTTTTTTTTTTTTTTTTTTCCAAAATGGAGACCGGAGGATACATCTTTCAACACGGAAACACAGTACTTCCGCTGCGTACTTTCAAAATAAAAGCATTCTATGTAGCGCTCGTGTGAGGTAGCTTATTCTGAACACCTCAACGTTGTGTGTTTTGTTTGGTTTCGCTGCAACTTGACTGACTGAAACAGCTACCACTCCCCCCCCTTTTCTCCCTCAGCCCCCACCCAGGATTACTGGACAGACCAATGTAGGCGTGGGAGTGTAAATATCCGCACAAGGAATTCTAAACAGGATCCCTGTAAATTTACAAGAGGGGGCTTGTGTTCATGAGTTCTCACATGATACACGTGTCATCCAAGATCGATTGTTTAAACAGAGGAGGAAGGGGCTGCTACAGATAAAACTGAAATATGACAATATAACAAATGTTTTGGAGAATTTTGACACCTAGGAAGCTCTTGATTCCTATATTACGAAACTGTTGATAACAGAAACGATGCAAAAATATATTTAATACCTTAATTTAACGCCTTATGGCCACATGCAGCATGACACAAATTACCTTCTTAAATGGCTGAAGCAGGTGTGTTTGAATTTTTTTTTTTGTGCACTCCAGGCTCTTCTGCCTGCAGTGCCTGCGGCCCAGCTCCACCGCTCACCATCCTCACTGCCTCTCCTCCATCTATCAAATTACTTGTTGCACCATTCTCCAGCCTCCACCAGGGTTGGCTGCAGCACAGAGCTTGAAGTCCTGAGAATCTGGGATGTTCCTATTGTGTATCTACGTTCCAGAGGCTTGATTTTCCCCCCCTCTTATCCAAACTCTCTGAAAGATTTTTTTTTTTTTAAGAGAAAGTAAATCATCAGCATTTTTACACACCTCACGCGGCTAAAGCCAAATTGTAATCAACATCCGATGAAAAAGCTGAATTTAGATATAAACCTAATGTTTACTATGAGCTCAAGTTTACTGTAAGATAAACTTACAGTAAACTGTAAACTTAAGTATACTGCACAATCGCAGTATTTACACCCCTTGAATATTTTTGCATTTTGTCACGTCACAACCACACATAGACAATTTGGTGTCTTTTATGGGGGTTTTTATGTGAAAGACCAATACATAGAGGAACGTAATGGTAAAGAAGAATGAAAACAAACGCAAAGGCAACAGATTCAGGCCCTTAACCAATCATTTTGTTGGAAAATAAAACATTTTTGAAAAGCCTGTATAATTTTTAAACCGTTACATGTTATAATACCTTAAAATGCACCGGAATTTGTGGCTGTGTGATCATTTTCAAGGCATTTAAATAGTTTTGGAGGCATAGATGTATTTCAGATTGAGATGAACACAAACACAAAAGGAAGTCGAGCTGATGTGAGCACTTCAGAAAGTCTCTGTGGTTAATATAGCAGTTGTTATTCTGCTAAAGAGCCTGCTCTAGTCATGTATCTCCTGACCACGAATCACATGAATCGAAAGATTATGGTTTTGCCTAATAAGCGCATAACTATTCGCAGGACGGCATGTTGACGAGTTATGTGAGTTCAGCTTAATTTCACCAGGAAAGGCATTTAGCATCAAATTGATGTTAGGCCAATGTTATGAGGAGCTTTTGTCAATTATTTCATGTAGAAATCATAATTACTTCTCTCGGTAAAATGTCACTGCTTTATTTCCAACGTGTTTCTAAAAAAAAAGAAAAAAGAAAAAAAACATTTAAGCATGAAAACAAGCATTTCCACTTTCCATGGACAACAGTAATGCTGTATAATTAAAAAGTATTTTATTTCAGTAACTCAATTCACCACATGTAACATTATACAGAAAAATTACACACAAGATTTTATTTTTCTTAGTGTGATCAGCCGCTGTGTCGGTTTTACTTTAAGAATAACACGACATTTTAGAGGGCAAAGAAAAAAAAAGAATACCATTGCTAGGATTGTGGCAGCATTATGATCTGAGAGATTCTTTTCAGCAATTGAAGCTACATGTTATGAAATCATAAACGTGCAAACAAAACAAAACAATGGCTTCGCCAAAAGAAAACGCTTTGGAAACGTTTTGATCTGGTTACATTTTAAAACTACATTGATGCAGAAGAGAGACGTGGACAAGAGATGGCCTCATAATTTAAGAGATTTTGAGACCTTTTGAATGTTTAAAGACATTTTAAATTTGAATTCAAATTTGTTTAGACAAATTAGTTTGTTTTTAGGTTGAATTGCACATAATTGTCAAAACAAAAAAAAAAATCTAAAATGATTTTCCATGGATTATCTTTTAAACTGGGGTTTTCACACTTTTGAGAGCTACTGTCCAGCACCAGATTTTGAACAGCATTCCCTCTGCACATGAAAGGGTTTAACTATCCTCAGAGTGGCTCACATGCTGGTCGAATCTCTGGAAAAGCAGGCAAAAAACTTTATCAGAATAAAAAAAAATGTTCAAAAAAGGCCACTTTTTTTTTTTTTTGTTTTGCTATCATTTGCAATTTGTGACAACGGTCCACAAAACTTCTTCATGCCACCTCTTAACTTTGACCAACTTCTTCCTCGATGCGAGCCTTGGAGCTGCCACATGCTGGAGTGTTTGTGGTAGGCTAATCATTAAGGATAATAAAAAAGACAGGTTATATCACCCCAGAGCTGCTTAAATCACCGTCGAGCTCTCCATGGAGTTAGGGTCCAGACCAGCAGCCGCGATGAGCAAGAAGGAAGCCACGGATCAGCAGCCCAGCAGACCGACATGGAGCAGGCAGATAGAGTTCACCCTGGCAGGGATCGGCTGCGCCGTGGGCCTGGGGAACGTTTGGAGGTTCCCTTATCTCTGCTACAGGAGCGGAGGAGGTGAGGAAGCAGGCTGCAAACAGAACAGCATTCTCCATATATGTTTAGAAGTCTTGACATCAGGGGGGCAAAGTTTAACCAAACACACTTTGGTTTTCTCGTGAAACGAGCTCAGTGCGTGCTGGAATGTGATTTGTAAACTTCATTTGAAGTCCTTCAATACCACCTGCAGTGGGGCTTGATTGTTTTGTAGTCATAAAGATATATTTTAGAGAGCTAAACCTCACCTGATTATTAACTTTCACAAAAGTTAAAGATTGAAGAGCTGACTCACCATCCCTGTCCGCCAGGTGCCTTTCTGGTTCCCTACCTGCTCATGCTGGTGGTGTTGGGGATCCCTCTGCTCTACATGGAGCTGACTGTGGGCCAGTACACCCGGAGAGGCCCGGTTCATGCTCTGGCCACTGTTTGCCCACTCTTAAAAGGTACTTTGCACTCGATCCACCCTAACCCCAGTCTCTAAACAAACAACAACAAAAAAACTCTACTGATTTTGTTTGGTCCCTGATGAGTTATGAAAATTTGACCCCGCCACCTTAACACAGGTGCTTGATATAAATTTGGACTTTCTATTTTTAATTAGGGCAAAGTTATCACAGATCTTCTTAAGACAGAAAACACTGTAAGCAACACTAATTATTTGTCTTTAAATAACAGCGCTTTTTGGATTCTCTTTCAAGGACCAAATGTATCCAGTGACTTTTATTCAAACTCTGACTATGCAGCATCCAAATGTGCCTTTAATTTGTTTGTTGAACTTGGCAAAAGCAAGAGTTTAATCAAATTTAATTTGATAGAAAACGTGCTATGGTTTTTTTTAATGAGGTAAACCTGGTTTACAATTTCTAAGACTACTTAGGATATCCGCCAATGACGGTGTAATGGTGAGTTGGTTTTCCACCATTAGCACATTGAGCAGTGTACAGGAGGATGATTGACAGCATTAAGACCCTCCCCCTGTCTCTAATTGGTTGTTCTTGACCGGGAGCTGTGCATTTTTTCAGACAGCGATAGCAGCTCAGGGAGGAACAGGAGGACATGATGATAGTTTTAATAAATATGAAAAACAAAAACATAAATTTGTTTTACGACTTTGGCTCATGTCACCAAAGGTTTGGACTCCTCTATCCTACACTGAAGAAAAAAAAAAAAAGACTACATCTGACCTTTTCTTTTGTCTAACCTCAGGGGTGGGCATAGCATCTGTGGCCATCTCCTTCATCATGTGCACCTACTACAACATCGTCATCACCTGGGCCCTGTATTACCTCTTCAACTCCTTCCAGGCGCCTCTTCCCTGGCAGAGCTGCAACAACACCTGGAACACGCCCAACTGCACGGACCACGCCACCAACAGCAGCTACTCGTCCACAGCCAGCCAGGAGTTCTTCAAGTGCGTCCAAGAAGGCATCACTCGCTGCATCCCCACAATGATCCAACCAAACCTCGCTAATGATTAGTGTGCAGCCGCATTACTAAATAACTTGCCGCTTTCAGGAGGCACACACAAGTTAATACTTCTGCAAATGTATCGCGAAAGTATGAAAGCATAACAGTAATCATCAGGAGAAAATTTGAAATGAGATAAAAGGCTGATTAAAAATGAGTTATCTGAGTCATGTGAGCAATATCAGTTAAAGTGAAGGTCAGTGATATGGAGCTGGGAGATAAAATATGGCAGAGGAAGTGTGTGAAATGCTGAGTCAGAATTAACCTTTGGCACCGACTCTAAAACGTTTCAACTCTCCTATTGAAACAAACGCTGTTCTCCGCCGCTGATCTTTGTCTTTCACTTGGAAATAAGACAAAATATGTAGATCCGGTGCTGTTTTTGTGTACTCATTGACTTACTAACCCCAGGATCTCGCTGTGCAAAAATGTAAACAGCTTGCTTTCCTGTAAAGGCTACCATGCAGAGAAGACTTGCTTATTATGAATATCTGAAGACAGCAGATTATGAATGCAGATTCTGAATGTAAGGTACTTGGTGCTCTGCAAACATCATGAGTCACACCTCATTTCTTTGTGTTTTTGCATCGAAGGAGTCAGCTTCTGTTTTACGTAAAGAGGTCTTGAGTAATGCCTCATTTCCTGAGTTGAAACTGCAAAAGAAAAAAGAAAAAGAAAAAGAAAGCCACTAAATTGTGAAATTTTATTTTGACATACAGAGACCTGGATTCAGTGCCAGCAGGATGTTTCCCAAAGAGATATTAGCTGAAAACCTGGCATAGAGCGGATGAAGCGCTGAAGGATGACCTTGTTTCTTAAGATGCAACTTTTTTTAAAAGTGTGTTTCATCGTTTTTGTGGTTGACTCTTTTTTCCGTCTTCTTGTTTCCCCCTGTTGCTCCTTTGAAGTCCACACCACTGTCACGATCAGTGACAAGAGCTGAACAGTAGGCGACAGAAAAAGCAGCCATAAAGTCTGAAGAAAAACTTTGAGCAACCTTCAGAAAGCCTGGAGAACTGAAAACGGCAAATAGAAATAAATTATGTTACAGTGGCTCTGAAGGAGCATCTGACTGACTTTTCTTGGTTTTGATGGTACATTAAAGTATAAACAGGAATGAAAGTTATTCATTGCAAATTGTTAACAACCACTTCTATTTTCTTACTTGTGAAGGCATAAAATGCTGGGCCAGACTAGCGGAGTGGAGGAAACAGGAATCCTGCGGTGGGAGCTTTTCCTCATCCTCATCCTGGCTTGGATTCTCATATATCTGTGCATCTTTAAAGGAGTGAAGTCAACAGGCAAGGTAGGTTAACCTAGAGGTGACTGCAGCTCAGGGTTGGTTCAAACCTGTTTGGGGCCCTAAGCTGCCTTTTGTGTGGGGCACCCCCATACCAACTGGTCAACACCAGATGTTTCATCGTTCCAAGGCTACTCTAAGTGTGCAACAGAACATAGCATTAGAGTCATTTGTAATTAGCTTATATCGTACCGGTGTTGTTGTAGATATTAATTTTAACTTTACAGGAATAGCAAAGTAAAACAATTATTTGAATTTTGAAATGCAGAGGGATATTTAAACGATTATTTTAACTACTTAAAAGTGACATCAACCGACAAACACTGAAGTTACAGTAAACAAGTTTAATATCTTATATTTCCCCAAGAGTAGCAGCTGCCATCAGCAGGAAGAGATTAGCTGATTATAAGTGTCCCAACTCTAAAAGAAATGATGTAGAAATAGTTTCTCCATGTGTAGTATCATTTAGTTTGCATCATTTAATGTTATTAAATATATATGCAATATTTATAAGTGTTTCATATCAGTCGATACCAATAATTATTGATTTGGGTTTTTCGTTTTAAATATCTGAAACACTGCCAAATTGGTGATGTGACCTTCCCTGTTTCATCCACAGTTTCCGGTTGAACTTGGAAAATTTGAGTCCATTTTCGCATTTCGCGCTCTTTTCAATTGTTAACCGGAAGTGAAAATAGGCGTGCAAGTTCATTTCCTGTCGCAAAATAGGATTTATTTTTTATTTACTCAATATATAATCATAGAAAACAACTAATGGTTGCAAAATTAGTTGTATTTTACGAGGAAAATAACACAAGCAGACGTTAAAATATTTAACTTAGATGAGAAAGAAAATAATAATTAGATTTTTTTTTTTTCGCAGCCGCCATCTTGGGTGAGAGATGAAGAAATGAACCTGCTCTCTGTTGGCGTTTTATAATCTTTTCTCCGGTGTGTGCAGGTGGTGTACTTCACTGCTCTGTTCCCATACGTCATCCTCATCGCCCTGCTGATCAATAACGTGCAGCTCCCTGGGGCTTCGGACGGGATATCTTTCTTCATCGTGCCCGAGTGGGACAAGCTCCGGTCCGTGGAGGTCAGAGCGGCAAAGTACTAGGACCCGGCTGGAGCGCCAGCTGGTGGAGAGGTGGTGTAACAGACGATGGTGTGTTTTGCAGGTGTGGGTGAACGCTGCGGCTCAAATCTTCAACTCCATTGGGATTGGCTTTGGCTCCCTGCTGGCCATGTCCAGCTACAACTCCTTCAACAACAACGTTCTGAAGTGAGGAGACCCTAATTAATTGTGAAAATGGTTAGAAAGCAAGCTGAGGGATGTTTTCCTGCTTCCACAGGGACACACTGTTCATATCCATCACCAACTCCCTAACCAGCATCCTGGCAGGCTTCGTCATCTTCTCTGCCTTTGGCTACATGTCTTATCTGCAGGGCATTCCCGTCAGCCAGCTGGCGGTGGATGGTGAGACAATATCGGTGTTGTCTTTAAAAACCTCTATTAGTGAAACCATTGCATTTTTATTCAACTGTCATCGTTGATCTTCTTGGATCTTGGCAGGTCCAGGACTGGTTTACGTTGTTTACCCACAAGCCTTCGCCAATATGCCGGTGTCCCAGCTCTGGGCTGTCCTATTTTTCTTCATGCTGCTGTGCCTGGGGCTGGACAGTGAGGTAGACAAACTGGAACTTTGCAGTGTTCATACCCCTGCAACCTTTTCAATTTTCACATGTTTTGTCCATTAATAACTGGTAAAGTGAGGTGGTATTCATCTTTCACTGGCTGCATATCTTTTGCGATATGCCACTAATAGCAATGTGCACGTTCAGACTGACATGTATGATTAAGGTCAGTCAAAGTGCATGGAACGTTTTTGTAAACATAAACTTTGAGCTCTTGCCACATATGGCCAATTTAATTTAGTTCTGGGCTTTGACTGGACCACTCGAACACATGAATGTTGATCTGAGTCCTTCCATGTCCTTGAAGCACAGCGTGGCAGCAAAGATGTGATGTTCTTCCTCTTCTGGGCCAGAGTATCACCTGCAGTGTTTGATTTTTTTCATAGGAAAATGTTGATTTTTCTACAGACTAAGACCAAGAAACAACAGAGTAATATTTTTTTTCTAGTTGATACATCAAAGGTTTGAACTTATAAAAGGATCATATTATGCATTTTTCAGGCACATAGCTGTATCTTATAGCACAACCAAGCAACTATGTTACCTCCAGTTATTATATATTAAACATGACTTAAAAGAAATTTGACTTTGCAATCTGACATCTTAAAATTGGGCTTCTGACTCTTTAAGAAGCTCCTAATCTCTCCCACACTCGGCCTTCAGCACATCATCATAACAATGCTTCTCATTATGCCAAGTACATCCATTTTTGGACTGAGAAGTGGTCCATATAATGAGATCAGCAGGCACTCAGTTTCACCAGGTGTCTGCTAACGGCTGCCGCCGCTAGTCTGCAGGACCGCTAGCCTGGAGGACAAGTGGCAGTTGGGGAGGTGGGCTCTGTCGGCGGAAGCTCGGCTCCGAGGCGGAGATTTGAGTAAACAGGTGGTGCTTTCTATAAAGAACCGCTTAGGCGATTTTAAGTCGATTTTTCATAGCCCCTCCATCCCCCCGAAGACAAAGCTTTCATGACATAACCTGAACAGAAAAAACTATTTTTAAATCCAGATGCCATAACATCTCTCTGTTATGTCTGCTTTCATGCTTGAATGCTATATTATTTCATGTGCAAGTGCTTTCCCTTGATTATGTATCTGGCACTGTACATGTTGACCGGTTTGCTGCCCTCGGCTTTGCCACGAACGTACAGTCAGTGGGGCCGACTTATCACCGAGTTCCCCGCAAGAGAACAACCTGTTCTTTTTGTTGTCAGTTCTGTCTGCCCTTTTCCTGCTGTCCTGTAGAAAAATAGATGGTTTCCCTTTTGGATCTGGAAGGGATTTTACCAACACATGCTTCTTTTTGCTGATAGCCTCACTAGCTAGGAAGCATACATGGGAATGAGCCTTGAGGCCTATAGTAGGAACGCTGTGCCAACACTTTTCTAGTCTCGAGAGAGCAGCAGTAGTTGATGGTGGACCATGCTGAACAAGAGAGACTGAAGTTTTGACTTTCCAGTTGGGATTATTTTATCACTGACTACAGGGAGACTCAAGGCCACGAATATTATTGGACTGCTTGATTGGTAGCATTTATTATTCTTGCCAAATAGCTGACCAGCAGAAGTAAATTACTTATTTTTGTTGGTTGTTACTGATTGTTCTTATCAGCAATTACTTGTAGATATAGATTTAATTTGAAAAGTGATTAAATCACATATTGATTTGAGCAGTAGCTTTGGGCGTTGTGTCCTTATCTCTGATAGCCACGCTGCGATTCTAAGAAAGACGAAGAAATAGATTGACTCCTGAAATTTTTGAAATGGCTTTCCATTTCTTCCAAACAGCCCAAATTTGCAGAGTGCATGATTAAAAGTTAACAGACTCTCCCCTCCTGATCTGTGAATCTCTGCAGCCCTTTCAAAGTTATCAACAGCCTCTTGACTGCTGCTCAGACTAGGTTGAGTTTATTTGTATATCACATTTCACCAACAATTCGAAGTTCAAAGTGCTCACACCATAAAAACATAATACAGGCACCAATTACGAAACAAGCTATAAACATAACTTTTCAAATGCCATCATCAGTACACATCAAATATGTTGATCAGGGTTCCAGTTAGCACTAATCAAAGGTAACTCTAAACAGGTGTCTTGATTTAAAGGAAGTCGGTGTTTCAGCATCTTTTCAGTTTTCTGGAAGTTTGCTCCAGATTTGTGGTGCATAGAAGCTGAATGCTGCTTCTTCTCCATGTTTGGTTCTGGTTCCGGGGATGACCTGAGAGGTCTAGAAGGTTGATATCAAACTACTTTCTACTTTCTCCTGACCTGTCCTGCGGGGTTCGTGATGCTGTTTGTTCCAATGTATCCTTTGCTTTGTGGCAGTTTGCGATGGTTGAGGTGATGGTGACCAGTTTGATGGACGAATTCTACCAACAGCTGATCCGAATCTTCAAAAGGAAGGAACTGTTTATCCTTGCAGTCTGCGGTGTGGCCTTTCTGTTTGGGATCCCGTGTGTGATGCAGGTGAACCTTATAACCTATCAGGCAGTTCTTAACCAAAAAATGACCAAAGAGGACATCCTTACCCGGTTTTTGTGCTTTCAGGTAGGAATCTATGTCTTCCAGCTGATGGACCACTACACTGCCATCGTCTCCATCATGTTCCTTGCATTTTTTGAGATTATAGCCATCTGTTGGAGTTACGGTGAGCGAAAGTTGGTTCTCGCCGCTTATATGCATTCATATCCAACCATAGAGACGTTCTATATTTTCTTTGCTCAGGTGTAAAGAGACTTTCAAGCAACATGGAAGAGATGACTGGACAAAAGCCAAACATCTTCTTCAGGCTTTGTTGGCTCGTAGTTGATCCTGTGCTCATCACTGTAGGTCTACCGCATAAAAAAAGAGAGAAAATATCGACATTATCTCCTTACACCGAGTTTCACAATTCTTTTCTTTACCCCTGTCTCTTTGTGCCAGGTCATTCTGATTTTCTCCATCATCCAGTTCAGACCGGCTCGCTATGGGGACTACGTCTTCCCTCCCTGGGCTCAGGGCATTGGCTGGGTCATTGCTCTGGCCTCCATTATCTGGATTCCTCTGGGTGCAATTCACACTTTGTGGGTGCTTCCTGGTTCGCTCACGAAGGTGAGTTATATCCTAACTGAAATGTAGCGCCTCATTGTAGTGACAGCCTGATTTTTTGACAAAAAACAAATGCTAAAATAAATTGAGCTTTGATTATACTGACACAATCTTACACAAAAAAGTGTGTAAGAATGAAAGAAGCTTCAGTTGCATAAGGAATTTATAGGGGTACCAATATCGGTGCAATTTTTGTTTAAAAACAGTTATTTATTTACTAGTGTGCAATCTATGTGTCATAAAAAGAAAGGTCGAATTTTTGCTGCATATCTGTTACAGAAACTGAAGCTATCGATCACACCGTATGCCCTGAATGCCACTAAAGGTGTATATAAGGAGAGGGGAGGAGGAGCAGGAGAACCAGACATATCCATCATCAGCTCCAGCACCAGCCTACCTGACAAAAAGTCCATTGAGACATATTTCTGACACATTTAGTGTTTTGCTCAAAACACTCTGCTCCGATCATCCGAGGCAAACAGAAAAACTCCAGCTTATCAGTAATGAATGTTAGTCCTTGAATTGGTCTAGTCAGGAAATTGAACAGAGCGATTTTATTAAAATTATATTGTGGTGTTTTTTGTTTGGTTTTTTTTGCATATCTGCCTTGCAGATGGATGAAAATAACCAGGTATTCTAATTTGAGTTATTTAATTTGTGGGCTTCTCTTGTATTTTACTACCACAACTTTACAGGCTTTATTTATTGACTACTTTGAACGAGTGCGCCATCTTCTGGTCAAATCTATGCAACACATTGTATTGGATAATTTTTAAAGCATCATTTCTGTATTAGAAAATAGGATAATATAACGGTTTAACATTTGCCAGGGTGTCTGCAGGTTTCAGCAAGTCAAATTTACGACTTTTTAATGCCAACTTGAATGAATTTTAAGACCTAAAAATATAAATACAGACGTTGGTGGGGCAATCCGTGAGACATTACAATCAAACACAGCAAAAACGGGGACATTTCTGGGGCATGTTTGTGCTTCTTACACTGCCTATGGCTCTCTACAGCTTAAAAGTTGTTTTCTCCCCTCACAGAATGCAACTTGTTCGTTAACAGAAGAGATTCAGTGACAAGTGACGTTGTTTACCCATAACATACGCAAAAAAGCTAATTAGCTAGCTAGCAAAGATATTTTAGCTGCTTGTTACAGTTAGCTTCGAGTCACAGACTCCCAACTTTTGGCAGACGGAAAAGTCCTGAGATTAAAAAGTCAAATTAACATATTTAAGGCTATCTTACATGTTTTAATAAACAGAATACATTCTAATTTAATTTAATGTTTGATACATGTATGTAAGACTTAAAGATGTGCGGACACCCTGATTTACAATCCACTGTGGTACTGCCATTGTCTTATTGCTGCTGACTCATTTATTAGGTCAATCACGACAGGGAACTGCAGATAACACTAATTGGTCATGCAACCCTGTCATGTAAGATATAATAAAAAGATCTTTGACCAAAGTCCACTTTGCATATTGTTTCAATGCTAAGATTTTCTAAAAAAAAAAAAAAAGCACACATTACACGCACAAATACCATGAGGGGAACAGTATTTATTTTGTTTATTAAGTACATGAGAAAATTCCAAGAGAAAGATAACATTTTGCACAGCTAGTTTCCTTTTCTGAGCTCCATAGTGCAGAACAGATTCTACACAGGCAAATAGGTGGACAGTACGTAAAACCAGCGCGTAAAACAACAAAGACATGTTTCCCTAAATGCACCCAGAACATCTGCAAAGAGTCACCAGATCCAAAACCAGGGCAACTGTGTTTGTGAGATGAGTTAATAATGGAGTGGGATGTACAAACTGTTTCTGGCTACTCACAGTAGGTATGACATAGCATTGTCTAGGATTAGTTTGAGTAAGACCACCGCTATATCTGCAATTAGACGTCAAGAGTATTTATTAAAAAAAGTTTTCCTATAAACAGCAATTAATTCAATTAGATTTCCAAAAGATATGTCATGTGACCTACAAAAAGAAAACGAACAAAACAAAACAAAACAAAATGTGCAATCAATGACATATTCCCTCTGAGGTGGTGGCCGTGCAGATGACCACACAGCGCAGCAGCAACTCTGTCCCAATTTGTTCCTACTTCACTTTAAAGTCGGCTCAGCTCAGGACTGAGACCAGCAGCTGACAACGTTGCTGTTCAGTAGTATTTTTATTTTTTTGTAGTGGTTTACAGAGTCCATGCACGTTATTCCTCGCATAGCCTCTTTAAGGCTCCAGCTCTTCTTGGTTAAGCTCCTATAGACCCCACACACCTCCCTCCCTTTCTTCTTTCCTGGCTGCCTTCCCACATGGCCAGCAGAGGCCGCTAAGGAGTCATGGTGGCTGCCTTCCAGTGTCACTGCTATAATACCTGCTCCACTGGTCTCATCTGCACATCTCCAACCTGACAAGACAAAAAACGGAAAAAAAAATATATGGGAGGAATTAACTTTACCACTTTCCAGATCAAAATATGAACAAATGACAGAGAAACGTACCTGAACATGAGGAGGGGCACCGAGGACAAACGTGACTGCACTGGCTACATCCTCTGCTTTCAAGCACTAAAAAAGAAAAACGGAGAAGCATCCCTGATGCAACAGTAGATGACATTACCAATTTGAACTGTTGTGAGAAACATACACGAACCCTTACCTTTATACTCTCATAGACGGCTGCTGCTTTCTCTGGATCGCTGTTGTGATGTCGGAAGGCAAACTCGGTCTCCACTATTCCAGGAGATATACACTGCAGGGACAGATAATACATTACTGCTCAAGGTTCACTCCTCTTTCTGTTCCACCCAGGCTGCATACAGTGAGAGTTATGACCTTCATTTGCTACTAACGGCAAATGAAGGTCAGTGGCGTTGTGATGGCCTCTCACTCACCGTGGCTCTTATGTGTGTCTTTTCTGCCCGGAGCTCTTGCCGTAGCCCCTCGGTCAGCGCAGTCACGGCGTATTTAGTGGCACAGTAGAAATGCTCATCGGCACTCGGCACAAGTCGGTGCCCGCCCATGCTTTAACAGGCCGAGAGAGAGAAAATCAGAACAAACAGGTGAATAATGACATCTCACAGTTTCGCCTAAGTTCAGAAACAAATTAGCTGCATGAATGGCTAATGTTTTAAAAGATGCTCACTGCTCCATATAGCAGCTTTAATTCAATAAAGACACTAAAAGAGGCTTAAGCATTATAAATAATGGTACAAACAGTGTTGCGCAAACCTTATTCCACCCCCACACATTGATTAAGACTTTGTCTCTAAAAATGTTCCGAGTTTCTTTCTGAAACTCCGCCTTCACAACATCGCTCCTCTATGAACTCTTTAACAATGTTTTACTGAGAAGCAGCTCGTATAGTGAGCTCAGCAGATGTGCAGTTCCACCAAGTGTTTGCTAATTCCTGCTGGCTAGTCTAGAGGAGCTGAGTGGCAAGGGCTGCTCTGTAATGCGGAAAGCTCTGAAGTCTGGAAACTGCAACTCCAAGGAGGAGCTGGTGCTTGGACCACTCAGGTGTTTTGCACAGCTGAATGGTTGCCATGGGAGACTAGATTTCTCAAACATGCACGAAAGAATCAAAGCAACACTACTATATGTTTTTGATGAGGGAATAAAATTATGAGCTCATATCCCTTTAATAAATTAAACTATCTGGAGACTGCATTTTAGATTTGCTCAGGTTAACTTTATCTGGACTCAAAAGCTGGTTAACAATTAAAGTAAAAACAAAACAAATCTGTAAGGGGTCAAATAGTTTTGCAAACCACTGTAAGCAGGGAAAATTTTAAATAGATATCTGTTCCTCCCATTGATTTCTGTATGTGCCAGACGTTACCTTTGTTAATCCATAGTTAAAAATCCACCGTGAACAAACGGCCCTTTTGTCCCCAGATTGATTGAACAGCTTACCTGTTAATATTGATGATGTGGCCGTCATCCACGTTCCTCTCTTTCATTGATTTGTAGGCCTCGCGGGTGCAGATGGACAAGGCTAAGATGTTCACCTGCAGACAAAGCGAACACCTTCTTCAGCTACTTATTCTAAACCTGCATGTGAAGTTGTATTCGTATGCAATATGCAATTAAAAGGACTAAATTTAACAAACATGCTTTGATCAGAACTCTGGTTGTATGTTTGGGCTTGTTGTCCTGTTGGTAGATGAACCTCCAGCATCCAACATTTTCTTTCAGGATAATTTAGCTCAATGGTTTTGCTGAGGAAAAGCCTCCCTACTGGATGATGCCGCCGCCGCCGCCATGTTTCACTGAGGGCATGGTGTGTTCATGCTGATGGACGGTATTACATCTAGGCCAAAAAGGTCAATTTTGGTCTCAACTGAGAAATGGTTCCTTATGGGAAATATTCATGTATTATTATGACTATTTATCAAGAATATAAATTTTTTCAGATAAACTTTTCAGATTTTTATTAAGAAAATAATAATAAAAAAATAGAACATCGTGTCATACTTTCTTTTCTTTTTCCCGGTTATGTTCTTATGTTGGTCATTACATAAAATTATGGGTGCACCGATTGCAGTTTTCTGGCCGATCACCGATATTTAAAAAGCATAACCTGCCGATTCCAACGGTGAATTATTTTTGTGCAGAAAGTTGCTAAATATTAGGGATGCACCAATATGAAAATATTAATATCCAATTTTACTATAGCCAGTATGTCTAGTAATCAATATTTATTGTATATATCTTTACTTCACTGTTGTTTGGACACTTTAAAAAAAAACAAAAAAAAACGCCAAAACGCCGAACTCAACAACGCCCCAAATAAAAAAACCAAAAACCCGCCCCGGCGCCCCGGCCTTGGCAAAACAACAAAAAAAAAACAAAAGAACAAACCCAACCAAAAAAAAAACGCAACAAAAGGGAAAAAAAAAATAGGTGGTAAATAGAAAAAAAAAACAACAACGAATTCAAAAGGTAAGTTCCGGCCAACGCCCAACAACCCAATTAACCGGGGAACCCCCGACTGTGGCTACGACGAGGTGCGAACACTTTTCCAAGGCGATGAAACATCCTCGGGTGACTCGTGTTGAGGTAATGGCCGGAGCGTTAAACCCTGTGAACCGGCTGCGCCCATCCAGCTCCTGTCCTCTAAGCTTTTGTCCCACGGTGACACTGACTGACATCAGTTTATCGCCAGCGTGGTTGTAACATAGGGGGAGGTGATCAAACAAGGTCAGCGTACAGATTAAACACGAGCTAAAAATACACCACTGTACACATTCGTGCAGGCTGCCATGACAACAGATGGGAGAGCGTCACGAATGCTGGACCGTGGAGACAAAGAATTAGAGCGGGAGGGGGTGGTCTTCAGTGGTCAAGAGCTCGATGAATCAAATTGGCCAGGAGAAATAGTGCCGGCTTTCATTAGTTTGCCTCCGCTGTGGGAGAGCCAGTGAAGCTGCCTGTGTGTGTGTGTGTGGAGGGAAGCCGTGGGTGTCCACACGACGAGGCTTCAACTCCCGTTTCTTTAACAGCACAAAGTCTACAAACACAACTCTTTTGCTCACATGGGCTGAACGTTTCGGCTCCTCCCCTCTCCGCCTGCCTGCTTCTGAAGCAACGTGAAAATGATCTTCGACTCCGGAAGCCGCGTTTTCGGCCTCATCTCTTACGCTCACTTACGTCAATCATGTTCCTCCAGCCCTCCGTTTTCCCGGACAGCAAGGGTTCGTTGTGAGCCAGGCCGGCGTTGTTGATGCACACGTCCACCCCCTTGTGAAGCGTTTTGATGGCCGAGAACATGGACAGGATCTCCTCTTCGTTGGACAGGTCACATTTGTAAGGGACGAGTGTGCCGGTGTAGCCCGCGCTTTGACATTCGGCTGCCAGTTTCTGAAACACAGAAGGTTTGAATTCAGGTTAAGCTCCATGACTCAGGATAAGAAAACAAAGCGAAACAGGACCAAAGGAAGAGCTAGGAATGATTAACTTACAACAGCACGATGAAAAGAAAAAACAAAAAAACAAAAAAAAAACACAAAAAAAAAACGGCACACCCTTTCAGGCGCCGAGGAAACGGAGAGCAGATAAAATGATATGAACAAAAATCAACATCACACCAGCGCCACATCAAAAAAATCTGATATCGCTTATAATAAAACCCATTTATGACCCAGAGTCATACTAACGGTTGAGTAAAACTCATTAGGAAATATGACTTGAGGAGGTGAACCGGCTGTGGAGCGGATGGGGTCAGGCAGCTTTCCGTCCAGGTCACCGTCACGGCGGGCCGTGATAAAACCTGACGCGGATCCTGGAGCGAGGCGCAGCTGCTTCGGTCAGCTGAAGTCGGTTCGACAGGAGGCAGCGTGGGTGATGAAGGTGGAGCTGCTGGCCCCCGGAAATGATGCGCAGTGGCTCACCAGACCGGATTTATCAATTCAGAGAAATAATTTCTAGGAAAACTTCTTACAGCTAATTAGGCCCGTCACCACAACAAATTTTTCTGGACGATAAATTGCCCCAGAAATTATTGCGATAAATGATCATTTGATCCTTTTGAGACAATTTTCAACTAATTATAGTAATAATGGAATGTTAATGCAAGTCCATCCACTAACTTAAATATAAAATAAACTTTAATTTCTAAATAACACTTAAGACTGGAGAACATTTTCTATATCCAAAATAAACAATCAATCAAAACAACAGTAATTAAAAAGGATTAAGTCTCACTAACCATGCTAAGTTACAACAATGATGTTTTTTTTTTAATAGAAAATCTACAGCTGTGATATTTTCTTGATACACATATTGTGCTCACTGGCCCTTTGTTCTTGGTGTAGCCACACCCTTCGTTTTAAATTATGACACGTTTTAATCGACAGATTGAGCATGTTGTAAAGATAAGTCTTGGCAACGGTTCTATAATGTAATAAATCAGAAAATGTTTCGAGGAAGCTTTGAACTTTATAACATCTAATAATAAGATTAAAACCAAGATAAAACTGGTAGCATGCTTGCATGAGGCTTTGACTTTCTGTTAAACATTTCATCCTAGACAAACATTTACTAATCTATTGTGACGTTGGGAACTTTTTCTTTTTTTTTTTTTTAACAATAGTGCTTGTTAATAACTACAATTACTTTATTCTTATAAAAAAATTCTGTATTTCTAATCAGGATGAGACAGGATTAAAGGATCATTTCGGTTCCTTCTCCAACAAAATGTGATGGCGTGTACATCCCATCTATCGCTTAGTGTGCACCAGTTTCCCTTCGTCCTCTAAGCTGTTTAACTCAGATTATCCACAGAGAAATCATTGTCTGAGCAAAGCTGTCAAAACATTGTAAATAAAGAGCCCGACATAAAGCGCTTCGCATCAACTAGATGGGTGGTCACCTCGCTCACTTCTGCTTAAGTGCGATAACTGATGTGTTCAGCAGCAGAAAACGTCCTTAGAAGTTAAATATCCGAGTAGCGGTTAGAACAAAGCCGGTAGCGACACGCGTCAGTGAATCCGCGTGGGGACGGGCCCTCAGGCTGGACGCCGCCTGGTTGAGAAGCTCGGGTTTTATTGAGCGCGGAGGTTAAAGCGACGGGGAAGCGGGGCCAGACTTTTGTTGGAGAGGAGGATTTAGTTGTGTTACCGAGGCTGAAGAGGGAGCAACAGAGCAAACAGGCTGTGATCAGAGTCCAACTTACAGGAAGTCTCAGGCTGTGAATCTCTGCGTGGTTGTGGATGTGGGTGTGTTCTGGCAATGGCTGTTCTGCTGCGGTCAGTACCAGCCACAGATATGCAACCAGGCCTGAAAGCTTGAAGAGCAGCAAACGTATGAATCCCAGGTGGCTGAATTTCACCATGAGATGTTGTAGTCATATTTTAATTGTTAACACAGGATGTTTTTGAACTCAATAGTACGGTAGACTGGGTTCGTTTGGGGACCAAAGTTCCAACATTTCTTACATTTTCTCTCTGGTGCGGTTAATTTGACACAGTGCACTGTGTCAAATTAACCGCACCCTTTAAAAAAAAAAAACCTGCTCCCCCCCTTCATCTGTGGTTGGCGCTGCACCAACAAACACTGAAGGAAACGATATGAAAACCTCTCAAGAAGAAATGAGCGCAACTTCCTTCTACATGAAATGTAAACAAAAACGGTGAGATTTTAGTTGGTGTGGGATTTGTTTTTTGGTACACTGAAGCTGTTGGATGTGTAAAAGTTTAAGTGGTATGCAGGATATTTTCGGAAAACACTGCAAGTAAATCCCTAGCCTGTAATCCCTGCACATGGTGCACACCATCATCATGCCCGTCAATCATTCGTCCTTCCAGGTTGGACAGGTGTCGATGGATGAACTAGACACCTTCTCCGAGTGGTGAAAAGAGATAAAAATAGGGATTCCAAAGCGCTGTGGGCAGACAGCTTCGGGGGGTGAGACTGATCGATACCTCAAGGCAGCAGCGACGAGCACAGATAACTGAGAAATTAGATTTGACTCGGGATGGCTGAGTAGCTCTCTCGAACAAATGAGGGATTGTGTTATCAGACACAGTGTCTCCTCTTTGCTCCCTGCAAAGACGGGTGGGTGTCCAAAAGTGATTAAAATGGTAAAAATAAAAACATGTAGCCACTAGCCACACGGCTACATAGGTAGCAGTTCTTCCGTTCTGTTTTTAAATTCCACGTCTTAAGCAAATGTGGCACATAAAACAATTATGCTGTCATATTACATCTTCATCCTCATTACGGAGGAAGGACGAGAGGAAGGGAGGGAGTGCTGGCGTCAAAAAAGTGAACCAGAATGAGAGCATGAGAGAAAAACAAAAAAGAGACTAAGGACTTGTCCACATGTGGCCGAGTCTTCAGAAAAAAAAAAAACGAATCTCTCTGCCACATCGCTATAAAAAATAATGTCTTGCACATGGGATCGTTTTCAAAAAAGGTTTCATTCACATGAACGTGCACAAATACGTCCCGGAGCGTTGCTTTAAGCATGTCAAACATATAGGGGCCAGTCTAGCACAAAGCTACAACGTGTCAGCCAATCAGGTTGTTTCAAAACAACCTTGACTTCCTGTTAGAAATTAAGCATGGTGCCAGGAGATTCCTTGATGTGTACGGATATACAAGTTGAACTAGTTTTAAGTACCATATTATAGGACTGTCTGCAACTAATGATTATTTTAGTAATCGATAAATCTACTGATTATTCTGATGCACACATAAAAAATGGCACTCTACAAATTTTTCATTTAACCACTTAAGCCATTTTTTAAAAATACATTTCAACAAATGGCATTGTTTTGAGTCTGTATACTCCACTTAACGTCTAATCAATTACTAAATTAGTTGATGAGTATTTCAATCATTGATTAATCACAATTAATCAGATTAATCAAGTCAGCCGTAGCGCATTAGAATTTAGCGGTAATAAAACAAAAGATGTCAATTGTGTCAAAGCAAGCATGTACTTATATACACTATTTGTAGCAGACTATAATGAGTGGGATCCTACATTTCCACTTTAACACATACACTCGAAAAACAAAAATACACAGTTTTCTCAAAACTATACTTTGGTCGGAGTTTTTATAAACAACTGGTTGATATTAAACAGCGTTTTTGTGTAGATGAAAGGCCAAAACACAAATATGTACTGGTTTTCCAGATATCTGGCTGCAAGTGAACTAGGCCCAAGAGGTGTAAGTGCATAAAGACCAAGTAGCTTCCAGGCTGCTTTAGCTTTGAGACTGGACATAGGAGAAGCTCAAAATAACACCAATGAAATCATAGAATCATCACTTATTTAAACCTGAATTCCTCTAAACTTGTTTATTCACTGAAATTGTTGAGAAAATACATTTTTACTGACAGAGAGACACAATCGGAGAGGCTACTGGTGACACCAGGCTGTGTAATCAGACAGGCAGAAGGGTGAATGGGACAGTTGTGCACTTATCTCTTTTCCAAACTGCAACGCTAAGCTAAAAGGTCTAAAGGTTGAACAGGGTGGGTTTAAGGCACTCCCTTTAAGACTGTGCAATCATCCAAGGAGATAAGCCGAATGATCACAATATCTGTTAGCAACTAGACTCAGTGATAAATCGGAGTTCCCTCCCATCAGTGGAGCAAAGTCAAAAGTCTAACAGACCTGTGACACTTTACATCAAAAGTAGCGGTTTTCATGAAGAACTTTTAGCTTAGCGTTCAAATAAGAAAATTTAAAAAAACTATTGCAGTTACATGTCACCAAAAATACAAAGGCGCTTTCCAGACAATCTAAGCACTCTGGAAAGAAAAAAGTGATCTGGAAAAGCAGCAATCATTTGTAGTCAGCCCCTCTGTACTCTGACATCCCTAAATAAAATCCAATGCAACTGTTATCAAAAGACATCTCAAAGGTTAAGGAGAGTAATGTAAGAGAATATTTATTGTGAACAAATGTCTGGTCAGGAAGACCGAGGAACACAACAGACGGGTCAAGGAGGAAGTTGTGAAGAAGTTTAAAGTAAGATTAGGTCATAAAACAATATCAAAAGTTTTGAACATTTCACAGAGCTGCATCCAATCCATTATCGGCAAAATGGAAACCGCACAACTGCAAAACTAATAAGACTTGCCGTTCCATCCTTTTCCTTCTATTTTATGTTAGTCTTTCACATACTTTCCTCATAAAACACACTTGAAGATATAATAGAAAAAAAAAACAGGACCCAACATGAAGAAGCAGCATTCAGTTTTTATGCTCCTCTAATCTGGAACAAACTTTCAGAAAACGAATAAACTGTCAAAACAACGAGTTCCTTTAAATCAAGGCTAAAAACCCACCTCCTTAGATCTGCCTGTGATTCTTAATAACCAGAACATTGATCAATATATTTGATGCATCTTTATTTTCTTGATGATACAAAATCTAATGTGTTTATTGCTTGTGTCATAATTGTTTTTTGTTGTTTCTGAAACGTGCTACGCAAACAAACTTGCCTTGACAAAAACTGGTTGTGTTTTATTACAGTACTACTATTTATATAAGTTTCACGTTCCAGCTCTAACCTTCTGGAGCAAACACTCTCCTGCTACCAAACCGACAGTAATCCTGCGACACTACTCTCTCAAACGATGCCTGTGCTCCTCATTCATGCCATTCAATCAACAGACTCTGCAGCCTGGATACCAGAAGTGAGTCGCGGCACAGTGCATGCTGAGACGGGAGAAAACAAGGAAAACAGACCCAGGAGGACCCCATGGAGACAAAGTTGATCTGACACAGTCCAAACTGGAACGCCTTTCAAACGTGGCCAACTAAAAGGGGGCTTGGTGTATTCAGCCTCAGAGCTTCTAGTAGACATAAAAAGCCTTCCAAAAATCAGACAAACACTCGCTAACAACGCCAATTTGGCTGCTGGTGAAGAGACAAATAAAATCTATTTGCATTTGTCCTTTGTTTCTCTGAACACTGAACTTGATGAACTCTAGATAGACAGATAGATAGATAGACAGATAGATAGATAGATCCTCTGCCTCCTTCCTGACGGCTCGACTGTACACAAGCCGTAAGGAAGGAGGCAGAGGACTAGTGAGTGTGAGAGCCACTGTCCAGGATGAAACATCCAAAATCCATAAATACATCAAGGACAAAGCCTCAA
>NW_006799953.1:366935-398061 GCF_000485575.1 Poecilia formosa | reverse complement strand
GGCGGTGCTGGTACCCCCGCGGGGGCTATAGGCCGGAGCAGCGCTAGCCGCGAGGGCCGCTTGAGGCTCCGCGGTGCTTTCATTTGATTTTATGTTTGCTTTTTGTTTTTTTAATTGTGCTGATGCAACTGGAATGTCCCACAAGAGCAGAACCCATGGAAACAAAATGGATTATTCAGGTATATGTTGTTCTTCTAGTCGCAGCGGAAAATGTGCTGTCAGTGGGAAGGCCTTCTGCATGGGTGAAACTGACGAGGTGAAGACGCCGCAAGGTAACCCGACGAGTTCAGAAACATTCTCAGGTTGAAGAAAAAAGAAAAAAAAAAACAGCAGAGAAAAGCTGGAATTGTAACAAACTTGTTTTTTGCAAACTCAATATAGGCCTGTCACAATAACAAATTTTGTTAGAGTATAAATTAACCCTGGACTTATTGGAGTAAACAAAAACACTGTCATTTTGAGACCATTTTCAACTAATAAAGTAATAACAATAATGACATATTAAGGCAGATAAACCCTCTCAAACATAAAAAAAACCTTAATTACTATAGAACATTCAACTATAACTGGAAAAAACTTTAAATATCATAAAGAAGTAAAGAAAGCAACCTGAAACAACAACAATTAAAAAGGATTATGAGGTCGATGTGACCAAAATTACATTTCACGAAATAATAATCAAACCGGAAAACAGATAAAATATGCCTGTTAGGACTTTTGTGGGGAAAACAAAAAAAGGTGAAAATGAACTACTTCGCACTGGATGCCAAATGTCTACACAATTTTTCAAAATCCCGGCTTTTCAGCAATATTTAAGTGGAGCGTATCTTTACTGATTCTTGTCCAAAGGGAAATGATCATATTCAATTTAATTTAACACGCAATTAATTGATTTAAATTGATTTATTGCTCATCTTGCCATACTTTTCAGATTTTTATTTGCAAATAAAATGAAAATAATTGTGACTACTTCACAATTATGGACTACTCTTTGCTGGGCTTGCAATATGAACCCCGATAACCTACGTTTCGAAATGTGGAAAAGTGTAAATACTTTTACACTAAAAGACACTAAAAAAAAAGAGATTAGCAAAATAAGGCTAAAAGGGATGAAACAAAGGAAGTAAAGCTGCCTCATTTGACCCACTTTCATTACTCTCCAACGGGACGAATTGGTCACTGTGACACTAGAAGACAGGCTGTCTAGACACAACCCGCAGGAGATGACAGAGGCAGTCTATGTGTCTGAAAACGGAGATATTTAATGTGCCGCCTCAGATTCTGAAGCATGACTGAGCAGCTTCTCCTGCCTCCCTCAGAACGGGCCCAGAGTGGAGCCAGATCAGCCGAGGTCTCCCGTCAAGCTTCTAACTCACCTGCCAAGAGCTTTCAGGCTTAATTCAAGATTAACTCCAGGCAAAATAAGGATGCTTAGGCAGAGAAAGCAGCGAGGGACCAAACGCCTGTAGAGGTGTAGAGACGCCCAGAGTCACAAGTCTGTTGAAATGAAGTGAAAAGGCACGCAGAAACTTGCAAAGTCGCCGTGCTTTTCTGCATTGAGTGAGAGATTCTGAAGCATTTTAGCTACAAAATGCTTCAATACGACACGTCTGAGTAAGAACTTGACTCATAGGCTGTACTGCAGGTGCAGGTGCATGCATGGCAGGGCCGACTGGCCTCATTATGTCTCAGAACCTTTTAGTGGAAGTAAAGCTGCAAACATTGTGGGACTTTGAAACTTCATGGAAAAGCTCAGTGGAATCATGTGTTTTTTTGTTGTTGTTAAAGTAATTAAATGAAAATGACCATTAAATATTATTAATAATCAAATTTAGCCATTCCAGTTTGCCCTGGTTTTCTTCACTAAGAACTTTAATGGCTTTTACTTAAATTCATCTAGCGATTTCTCTATATAGATTAAACGTTTTGCTGCAGCTGTATGGAACCACTTTACAGGAAAGATTTGATGAAAACATACAAAATAACAACAAAAACAAAGAAATACTAAAAAAAAAACTGTGACCAGCTGCCTTGTTTCACTACTGAGATGTGAGCATGAACGTTTCTTTAGAGAGGAAGATTTAATCTTGATTAAATACAAATTTAGAAGAGAACAAGTAGAAAAACTGGCCATGACATGTTTTCATTGGTAACCAACTATAGAGTGAGTTGGACTGATTTCACATAAATGTCTGGGGTCAGCAATCTTTACCATCCAGAGAGCAAATTCTGCAAGTCCAAAATAATAATAAAAAATCACAACTTTTAAATTTAATTAATTTTTTTGTGTGTATTTTTTTGTGTATTTGTAATCAGAGATTCCACCAGTGTATTATAAGCCTGGTAGGCAACCAGGCTTTATTTGTGCCTCCACCAGGCTTAGCATTGCTTATTTATTTAAGTTTGGTTTTTTTTAATGTTTGCATTTTTTAAGACTTTAAAGTTGATGTTCAGATATTAATATTCCAATCTTTCAATAAGCCATAATATTAAAGTGATATTTTCAAATTTCCTGTCAACTTTGAACATTTTTTAACTCAAAAAGACGACGGGCTTCTGGATGAATGACTGTCATAGCACCCAACCAACGGGCTTAGCAGGTTTTCTGGGGGAAACCTTCTGTAATATTGTATTAAAAACATTTAAGTGGTTAAATTAAAAAAAAATAATAATAATAATCAGAAAAATGTGCCAATTTCCTTATCCAATTAATTTATTCTATTGATTATTTTTGAAGTGTAAGCAGAAATTACCTAGAAACACTGCCAAAAAAGTCATTTTCATTTGCTTTATATTTAAAACCATATCTTTGAGTTTGTTTAATATTATTCTATCCAAAGTTATAATAGAGGCCTTTAAGAGCCACAGGCAGCTGTGAAGTTGCAGGACGAAGCTTTAAAGCCATCAAAGACCAGACAGAGAAATGTCATTCGATGCATTAATGGACAGAAAGATTATCTGATTCTCTGTATTCTTATCTAAGCTTCTCTGGGAATGCTTTATGCCGAGTCACTCTGCACACATCGGTGTGACAAACAGATGCCCCGAATTATCTGTGCTAAATTTATTTAATCTCAAACTGCAGCAGTGACAGCTCTGAATCTTGCATCTCTTTTCATCAAAAGCTTCAAATGCCAGCTCTAAAAAAAGCTGCATCTTTACAGAGAGGGAAAAGTTATTTTTACATTTGGTCTGGGTTAAAGCAAACATGCCCGCCGTTTCCATCCTCCATCTTTTAACAAAACGCCACGCTGTCCAAGGAAGAGCATCACCATTCGCCAACAAGGCACAAACTTTCTTTGGTTTGCCATCATTTCGCACGGTTCCTGAAAGCGTGCTCAGACAGGGACGCAAAGCGCTACATTCCACACCGAAGCACGACCGCCGGATTTGATTATGTGGCCGACTCCGCCCTGCCTCCACCTTCGGCAGCTCCTCTCAAAGGCCCGGCCGATCTCCTCAACACGAGCCCTGGCCTGCAGGTAAGTACTTGAAACCCAACAACAAACATTGTGATTATTTTTAGATTAAAAGCTGCAAACAAAACGCTTAAGATGTTATTAGAAATCTGACGGGACGTAAACCTACAAAAGTCTTCGGATTTGTGTAGGACAAAATGATCTATAACCCCTTGAGTTTTTCTTTTTTTTTGTTTTTGGTTTTGTTTTAAATGACACTAGAAAACATGAATTTTGAAGTATTTTATTGGAAATTTAAGTGATAGACCGAAAACAAAGTGGGCGTTTATCGTATTGTTTATCAAGAAAAATTCAGCGCTACATTTCAGTTATCGATGTTTGTGCTAAAAAACCAGAACATTATCAGAAATGTTATTTTCTACACATTTTGTTCCACAAGAACATCGTTAAATATCAGTAAGTTCCAAAAATATCATTAAATGCAGTGAGTGTGCGCAGTTTCGTGATATAAATCGCACTTTTTTGAAACAAATAGCGTCCTGAAGAAGCCTATTCTGGTGAGTGTTTTTCAAGAATATTTGTGTTGGTGGCCCTACGAATGCTGTGCCATGCAGTCAACATCCTGCAAAACTATGCATTACCTAAAAAAATATGTAAATATGTTTTTTTTAATCTCTATTTTAATCTTTATTGCTATCACAAGAACACCACAAAATATTGCGATAAAATCTTCCAAAATGGTGAAACTTTTTGAACACCTGCATGGTAGAAGATAAAGCGTGCGTTCTCGTTCACATTCTCGTAAGTGTGTTTGCATTACAGCTTCACAATGTGCTGGGTGAGCGGAAAAACGAGAGAACCATGTGGGCTATGTGGGAAGTGATGGCTTAAAAGGCCTGAGAAAGACTTTAGAGGGGATCTAATATGGCAGGAGAATCAATATTCATTTCCACAGCCGGGCTTCTTTCTCCACTCTGGAGAGGATTTCGCAAGCGATAATGAGAAGCCGAGTCTCTGCCGCCTTGGCTCCCGTCCTGTCCATTCCTGCGCCGAAGCGTAATGGATTTGTTTAAAATTTCATGAGCTTGCTGCTGATTTGGACGAAGACTGAAAAAAAAAAAAAAAAAAAAACCCGCCCGACCGCTCTCTATTCTCACTGACAACAAAACAATGCTGCCGCCACGACTCTCCGATCCGCTTTTCTCGCGAGTCCTGTTTGTACAAAAAACAGACGACTGTGGCGCTCGGGCCGCGTTTCTGACGCTCCCCCCCCATCTCTTTTCATCTGCTTTATTGCTCAGAGGGAACGTTGAAGTGAGGAGGTTCGCTTCCCGAGGCGAAGGCAGTAAAAGCCGGAGGGAGGAAGTTGGTGACAATTTGCTTGGTGATGCATTGGGTACATACGTTACCCGGCGAACAGCATGCCGGGTTTGGCACAACTGCAAGGAAAAGCTTACAAAGCAGGGTTAGCACAGTACTGGCTCAGACCCACTCTTTGAACAGACATACTATAAAGAAAAAGTACTGAAAGTAAAACAATTCTACATTGTGATTTTGTATTTTTTTCCCCCCTGAAATGAAGTCTGCCTTCCTTTTAAAGGAGTGAAATACAGAACTCTTACAAACGGGAAGAACTAGGTACAGTAGAGCTTACATTTTTTGACCTTGTTTAGCTGACACAGGCTGTCACAGTTAACTATTGACAGGATGCGGCCATGTGACTGGAGTATGAATGGAGGGAGGACGACTGTTGCACAATTCACACTCACTCTCAGCTGCTGTGGGTAAGGGTGTGTGTTTATAGTCAGGGTAGGAGGAAACGTTCGCCGTAAAAAAAAAAAAAAAAACACATTATAGAAACATTTGATTTTTTTTTTTCTAAGTAATCTAAGTACGAAAATAAAATGAATCAACCTGATCAACACTTCAGCTTCCTATTTCTGTTTAACATTATGACGAGCATAAACAAAAACTACTACAGTTTAAGGCTAATTTTTTCAACAATTTTAATTAAATGCGGTAGCTGCTTTAATTTGAAACCAATTTAAATAAAATGCTTTAACCAAAAAAGGATATGGGATGAAAACTCACCTAATTTTGGTTATATTCTGTGCATTAATTCAGAAAGCTGACTTTGCTGGGTTTCTCTGACATTTTCTTTAAAATCAAAGAACAGCAAAATAGGAAATTTGAGCAGTTTCGAAACCGTGAAGGTGTTCAGACATTTACTGCAAACTAAAGAGCGAGGACGCAGAAACTGGTGGAGCTACATTTCCAACATATCTGATTCTACTTTGGAAATAAAGGAAGGATGTAAACTAGTCATACTCAATTACACACCTTATGTTACAACGTAGTTTCACGGGAGTCTGCCCCGGAGGAGCCAGGAAGGCTTGTAACTTTGTTACAAACAGGCTACCGAACAGCAGCCATCTGTCCATCAAGTTGTCACGTGAATTTTGAGAGAGCTTTTAAAAACATCGGCAAAACAAAATAAAAAAAAATAAGAAGAGAAAATGCCAATTAGGCGTACAACTTAACTAGTTTAGAGCGGATCAATTAGCTTACGAAAAGCATCATTTCGTCAGATGTTGACGATATGCATTCCTGTAAAGTATGTGAGGTAAATGTTCGTCAGAACTTATGTGGAAATGCGTTTCCCTCCCCCCTTCAGCATGTTAAGTCTTTCTGGAAAAGTAAAGAAAGAGCATAAAAACTATTTTTGCGAAACTGAGGAAGTTATTTCAAATTTTGCCACTACCGTCAACAACCTTTTTTAATGCGATAAATCAGGATGTGCATAGAGAAAACATCAATGGAAACACGGCTAATGGTAGGTGCAGCAGGGTTTTAAAAAGCTACAGGTAGCGCCGCTTTCCCCCCCCTCCTCTTGTACTTGTTACTGCACATTGCCGGTCAGCTGTCACCTTTCCCATGCTCCCACAAAACACCAGCTTAATGGCTCGGTTTAATATCTGGTCCACTAATTGCTTTACATAAAGTCACCGTGACTTCTTCAGTAAACAATCTGGCTGACAAAGTGTTTGTGGTTCTGCTGTGTTTTCACTCCAGGTTACTAAACCACACAGAGCTCATACTGATGGTCTGTGCAGCTAGGCGAAGCTATGGTGTTCCACTCCAACTGTGGTCAGGGTTTCCCCTGTTGTATTATAAGCCTGGCGGGCCACCAGGCTTTACTTGTGCCCCCACCAGGCTAAACAATGGTTGTACATTTTAGTTATTTTTAATGATTGTCTTTTTTTAAAAAATACTTTATAGTCGATGTTTAGGTATTAATCTTCCAGTCTTCCAATAACACAAAATTATCAAGTGATATTTCCAAATTTCCTGTCAACTTTAAACATTTTTTTAGCTCAAAAATCCAGCGAACCTCTGGATGACTGCCCTAGCGCCCTGAGCACCAGGCTTAGCAAGTTTTCTGGGGGAAACCCTGGCGACAGCAGCATTCCTCGCGATAGGGTATAAAGGTAAGCATTTCAAAAGCCCTTGAATCAATGAGGCGACACGGGCGAGGCCTAAATATTCTCAGAAAAGATAAGCAAGGTGCAGAACCTTCAGGCTTAAAGGGGCAGGGCGGCAGAAACATGTCTTGAAAGAGTCCTCTGTCCTCCAGCTGACACTCGGAGTGATCCAACCTGGTTTTATTAAGCGGAACCTGAATACCAACTACAAATATCTTTTTTCAAGTTTATGATACCAAGAATTCAATTGTGATATTTATACACAGAGGTGTCAGTCAGAAACGAAACTAATTTGGCCTTATAGTTTACCAGTAAAAAGAAATCTGGGCATGGATTAAATATTAGCCATGATAATTACTTTAGTCAGGCTTATTAGTTAGTACAAGTGTGTGTCGTTAGAACACCTTTTTGGGTAACAAATCCTGCCTGAAAATGTTGGTTACAATTGAACAGAATATGTTAATTCAGAGAACATTAAGCCTGATTAAAAAAAAGAAACTCATTTGAGTTGTATTATGAATACATATCCGTATAATAAAAATTCAGAACTGTAAAAGCTTCAATTCTAGTCCAGCAGTAGTTTCATAGAGTTGTTGCTAGTGATTTCAGCTGTAAATGGTTTGCATACCACATTAGAAAGGATTTTAAAAGTATACAATACTATTTCAGTGACGTCTCTGCTTTTATCCCTGCTTTATCCTCTGTTTTGTTTTCCTGTCTTTCTAAAATGAAACAACTTCATGAAAGAAAGAAACAACAAAGGTTCTTGCAAGTCATGATTCCCCTGTAAAGGACTGAGTCGTGATAAACTGGATCAACTTCAGACGTAAAACGTGCTGGCGTGCGCTAACGGCAGCGTCTGTGAAACTGTATCCTTGAGATTTATTTGGTATTGATCCATCTGAGCTTGTCGTTCTTAAATGTACATTTAGGGAGATGGTTCTGGATTGAGAAATGTTAAATAAACGCCAATGTGGCGTTCTTTATGAATGACTGACTCTTGATTGTGCAGATACACATATGATTAATAAAACAGAAGTTGCCAAATAGTGCCTGTTGTGTCTAAAGTTTGACATTATTTGACAAACTCAATCTATTTGAGTGATTAAATTGACCAATTTTAATAGAATGATCTTGAAACAAAATAATTAGAATTTGACTCATTTTGTTCAATGGGTAGATTTGAGTAATAGGAACTTAGGTGTTGCTAACTCTGATTTCTAGGAAGACACTGAGATTAGAGGTGGTTATATCTTAAGGATGGGATGGGCAGTTGTCAGTGATGTGAAAACGAAAGGATTATTATTGCTCCCTCCGTGTAGAAATGTGCGACATACACCATCATCACTATATAGATAGAACACTACAGGACAGGAAATATCTCTGTCTCCCATGATTTAACTGTTAATATGTTAAATGGCACATGTAATTATGAACTAACGGCTTTATTTATTTTTCATTAATTTGCTAAACTTAGCAGGGCACGCCTAATACTTCCAAACAAACCTACAGCGTCTGCTTCACCGTGTTTCTCCACCTGGATAAAGACTTTGTAACACAGGGGCTAAAGGTCTGTAGCTTCAACAGTAAAGCTAATGTTAGCTAGCCGTTAACGTTAGTTAGCAGGAATGTTGTTGCTCTGACAACACTCAATTTTTCTTTCTCTTTCATTTTTCTCTCTTCTTAATAACATTCCTCTAAACGACACCGCTTACCTCAATTTTGTCGACATTCCTGGCACAGCCGACAACCCGCATGCCCTGCTGGACCAGAGCCCGGGTTACAGCCGCTCCAATCCCCACCGAGGCTCCGGTCACCAGGGCCACTCTGCCTTTCCACCGCTCCATCTCCACCAGCGTCTTCACCGGGACCGTTTCTGACGCGAACCTACAGCTCCCCGCGCTGCGCTTCTGCCAAGCCCTAAATCAGGCTGCCGCGGTTGAGGATGTCGCGGGGGTTACGCACGGTATTCGAAATATGGGATGCACCCGTTCCAGAGTCCCGTATCAATCTGCGCAGCATCCAGGACGACGGCGGCAATAAGAGGTCGTAAAGATCGATCCATGCGCCTCTCGGACCGAAATGCGAAGAGTCCGGCTGCGTTGAAATGTTTGACTCACTTCACCTCCCACTTTCATTTCGAGCCACCGCACTGGGTTGGGAAGTGTTGAGAGTAGCTTATTAGCACCACCTAGTGGAGAGGATGGAAGAGTAAAAGTCAAAGGTGAAACTGTGGCACAAATACCACTGGTGGGGCAGGGTGTGCTTTCTGAGATGCCCCCAGAAAGTCTTTAAAAAGTGGGTTGCCCCAAAGTTGTATGGGGTCCTTAGCAGAATTTCATTTGAGGGCCCTAAACTTGAATACAAATTTAGTGGATACAGGAAGGGGGGCCAGATTTATTTAGCTGAGCTTAAAAGCAGTCTGATAATTAGTTCTTATCTGCTAAAATGTGTTTTGTGAACAAACTGAGTTCAAATACAAAAAAGATTAAAGTTATGGCATCAGATTGTAACTCTGTGAACACAACAATCAAATAAAAAAAGATTACTATTTGCATTCTTACAGCACACTTGCCAATTCCTTGGGCACAACTGGGTCATTCATCCTTCACATCATTTAGAATACTTTTTTCAAAATAATCCTGTTTGTCAAAACCAATGCAAGAGCATTTAATTAACATAAAACTTTCTGATTACAAGTTTCTCCCACCCAGAATCCTAACATTTCCAATAAAATGAAATGTAACATGAGAAAAATGCTTAGTCTGATTAAATCCGGTGCACAGCGAGGAAAGCACCGGGTACTAACATCAGTACAAACTGTCCAAGAATGTGAGCCACTGTTCACATTCCTGGACAGTCAGTTTTATTTCTTTAACTGAAAATTAAACATTCAAAGGCGTGAGAGTAGAACAGGCTGACAAATTAACCATATGCTTTATTAGCTATTAATCCAACACGGGCCTCTGATGACATGAAGTTCACACTTGATTCAGAAATGTATTACAGCCAAAGAACATTTCAAGCTTTATAAACCCAATAGAAACTTTCTGGAGTTTACTCACAAACAGTGAGCTGGTGCAGAGATTCATGAACTGGTCTACGCAACTAGCTGAAATATTAATAAGTTACTTGATTTACCAAGTTGCTCCCAGTAGGCGTGAAGCTCTCCAACAGAGGAGGGACGTTTGGCACTGATTGTTAGAACCGTATTACATTTTTTCTGTCATTTTAATCTGAAACTGGATTTATGTCAGATCACTAATTCTGTTTATCCCTCTCTGTATGCATTTATAAAGTGGAGATCCACAATGCTGCCATTATGTTTTTAACTGTAATCCGTGCAGCTGTTTTGACAGAATTAGGAAAAGGCTCAAATGTATGAATAAAGCCCTGAAGTGGATTTGTGTGAGCGTAGATTTGTTCGGAGCATTCTGTGAGGCACAAGTTTCAAACTTCTGTCCTCAAGGTTTGGTGCTCTGCAACCTTTCAATGCATCCTTGTCTGAACACACTTAAAGGGGCAGTATTATGTAAAATCCACATCTTGACATTTACATCATCAAAAACATACCCGGAGTTTTGCTTTGATTCTTTCACATTTGTTTGAGAAATGCTTTAATTTCCCATGGCAACCATTCAACTGTGCAAAACGCCTG
This sequence comes from Poecilia formosa, assembly GCF_000485575.1. Classification (NCBI taxonomy): domain Eukaryota; kingdom Metazoa; phylum Chordata; class Actinopteri; order Cyprinodontiformes; family Poeciliidae; genus Poecilia; species Poecilia formosa. The sequence goes on along the minus strand of NW_006799953.1, from coordinate 387,502 downwards.
GTAGGACCTAGCTCCGCCTTCAAGGCGCAGCTCCTCCCTCATTCAGTTCCTTCAGACTAGCGGCAGCAATTAGCAAACACCTGGTGGAATTGCGCATCTACTGAGCTCATTACATGAGCTACTTTTCGGTCTAAAATGCTGTTAAAAAGTTAATAGGGGAGTGATGTCATGATGACTTCCTGAGATCAGAAAAAGCTGGAGTTTTTAGAGACAGGACCAGTTTGAAGAAGTTAAAAAATGCAGAAGTTAAATTTCTTTCAAGTCATATTAGATATACACAGCCTTTTTATACCAACTGAAGGTAACAGTTGCTTGTTTGTGCAATAAAATAGCACAATGTGTCTGGAAAATACACAATACTGCCCCTTTAAAGACAAGTTATTGAATTGCCTTTCCTGAATGAAATCAAGTTCTATAGAGTCCTGCTAATGACCAAAGTATTTCATTCAGGTTTGTTGAAGCAGACTTGCACCTAAAGGTTGGAAGACACTGGCCGTCAAGTACTGGAGCTTCAGATTCCTGCTATCTGGGATATCCCAACTAAGCCACGGTGTAAAATTTGAAGTCTGATCAATAAAATAAAATAGGGACTTTTGACTTTTCTGTCCTTGAAATGAACGGTATCAAAAGCAGTAAGAGGAACTGGAAACTGTATCCTGGAAACAGGATATAGTTTCCAGTTAAAAAGTTTCAGAAATCTGACGACGCCTTAGATTAGACCAATAGAAAACTAGTCAGCTGATGTGAAACCTGCTGTTCCAGGTTTTGTCTGAGGCAATACCTAGAAATACAGAGTAACTGGGATGCAACCCAATCGTCCGGGGATGGAACACCCGCTTACAGGTGGCAGAAAATGGTCTACTCCACATGACAGATCTGAAGCAACCCTCAATCATTTTACCAAAGCTTTAGTCCAGTCATTTACAGGAAAACTACATGTTTTCCCAAGTATTTTGTTTCAGTTCATTTTAAAAATACTTTATTCATCCCAAAGGGAAACTAAATGTTGCTGTAGCTCATTATTCAAGGTTTTTCAGAGAATTGTAGATGCTGATGGTTGTCTTTCCAGTTGGAGTTTATACAATGAATGGGTCTGCAGAGAAAGTTTGAGCCATTTCTTTATACCGACTGGTACAATTTTGGGCACAGCTGTACTTAGAAAATAGAAAATCATGTTTTTGGCTATAATAATTGGTTTGCAAAACTGCATATAAGTTTCATATATTGTGCAGAAAAAATAATATTTAGAGGAGGGAAAAAAACCACATGTATAATCCATATCAATAAATACTCTTTATTTAGTAAATTTTTCTTGACATTGCGCTTTTAACACACCCCAAATTTATTACAAATGGATGTTTATTCTCTGTAAAATTTTTATATTTATACTTCTGTACACATTTCATGGTGCAACCTGTAAGCACTACACTGAACTGTCACCATAAAGAGAGAGAGAGAGAAAGAGAGAGAGAGAAGAAAATGGAAACAAAAATAAAAATAAGACAACTAAAATTCCTCCTTAATATCACAGCTTGTAAAACTTGATTTCATATTCCACTGTGCTCTAACCCCGAAACCCTACACAAGACTAACAATAAATAGCTAGGCTTGGTCAAAGAGAACAACTAACATGTATGAATGTGGCAAATAGAGATGAACAACTGCATCAGTGTACAAGTGCAAAAGAATCAGAGATGTCGAGGAGAAAAACAAAACAATTAATAAACCACGTTGATTTTAAAGAAATGACCCAACAAGACACCGAAGGATACACCTGAAATGTATCTTTTTATAACAACCTTGCAGCAGTGGTCACGAGTGCTTTTAAATTTTCCACGGGACGATGACGTTTACTTGACGCTGGTCGTGGCGAACCACTTTCCACAGACTCGCTTGCTCCGCTCGGTGGCCCGGCAGTAGTTGGTGAATTTCTCCTTGAGGAGCTGTCGGTACTGGTGGCGGTTGCTGTAAAAGGACTGGTTCTGTTCTAGAAATGCCTGGATTTCGTCCTGCGTCAGACCGCTCTCTTCATCGGACGTTACCTCGGAATCGTCCTGATCGAGGAAAAGGAAAAAAGATGGTCATGTATGATCCAAATCTTATGGAGTGTTAGAGCCACGCCAAGTACATAAAGTCCTTCGTCCTCATACATATTCTTGTAATTTTAGTTTTTATTTATATGGCCCCAATAATCCCGTCGTGCAATCTGAACAGTAGGTTCATAACTAGTTCTCCCAACATTAAATATAAAGTTAATTACTACTTTTCTACTGATGGCGATCAGAACAGGGCAAAAATAATAATAATCTTACCAGGAGTTCTACCAAGCTTAAATTTGCCTTTGTAGGCCTCATGTGAAGGCTGAGGTTGCTTTGATGGACTGCCCATGGTGACCGTAGTGCAATGTTGGCGAGCTTATCGCCACATAAGGAGGAAAAAATGTCTTTGGTTCGACAAGTGCTTGCTGACGTCAGGTTGTGGCCTGTGGTGTTCCCGTCCGACGTGCAACATTCGGTTTTTGGCTCCTGAGGAACATAAGAGTTTTTACCTTAAACATGTGGCTGAATATGCCGCATTCAACAAACTGGCATGTCCTCAGTTTGCTGCCTCACCTGATCGTTGCAGCTCTTGCCCTTTTTCTTCTTCTTTTTACTCTTGCACTGACTGTTTTCCTCAGAGTGCGGCCAGCAGTCCACACAGCTGTCTGTCCCGTCCTCCTCTTTGTCTTCGACACAGTGGTGGACGTTTGGGTAATCCCCTTCAGAGGGGAAGTAAGAGCAGACTGTGAGATCAGAGGGACAACATTTCACATACAGGGTAAAATATCTGTGATGAACTTCTGTGTGTGTTTAACCTGGACCTGCTTCGTGGTTGCACATTCCCTCAGAGCAGGCGACGTCAGAGCCTTCTCGCGATCCCATCTCGCTGCCCTCCATACTTGATGAGTAGCCGTAGTCGCTGCCATTACTGTTATGGGACAAATCTGAGGACAATGTTGTGTCCCGACTTGTTATTTCTCTTTAAATTCACACTCGGCAGGACTTAGACGTGTATATATATTGTGTAAATGGTTATACCTCGCTTGGTGTTATCTGAGCAGTTACAGGAGGCGTTTCTGCTGGTGGTCACCGTCTCTTCACACCCAGCCTCTTCCTCATCGTGGCTACCACAGGCCTTACAGCTGCCCTCGACTGAATCAAAGGAACCCTGTGACGCCAAAACAAAAACATTGAAATGCAGAACTGTGGGTTTATATTAAAGCCCACTAGCGCTGTGTGAACTCAGAATTTTCACCTCATCCAGGATTTTCTCCTTGTTCTCTGCCTCCTGTTCAGACAAATCAAAACCGCACTTGTTTTTGCGTCGGTTTTTCCGTTTCTGTCTCTTCTTCTCCATTTTCAGTTCTTTGGCTCTCTCCTCCTCCGACAGTTCCTCCACAAACTGTTCGAGCCGACTGATGCCCTGCATCTTCTCCACTGCCATCTGGAGGTCAGAAAAGCACTCAGTTAAACGCCGAGCGGCAAAACTGTGCGGCGTCCTCAAAGCGAACGTGGAGTACCTCAAAGCTTTTCCGTAGTGCGTCGATACCCAGATGGAACAATATCTGCCACGTCTGTTCCTCTGCTCGTAGTTTCTGCCAGATCCTGTGCAGCCGCTCGTAGAGATGAATGCCCAGACAAGTCAGAACTTCCTCTTGTGCAATATCAATCGTTTTCGCGTGTCTCTCTCTGCGCCTTGTGGGGGGGGGAATAAAAACAGCACAAGCCAAAACAATATATATTAGCTAATTTCCTGAAAATCCTGACAGTATTAAAGTATAACACACCTTTTATTTACTCATAGTTAGGGGTGTAAACAAATAATCGAGCAATTTCCAATTAATGCTGTATCAGACTAAAATTGGTTCCAATTGATTAACTAATACTGTCCACTTAGACCTTCTTTTAGTGTTGTAGTTTGGCTGTCAGCCAGCAGAGGGCGACCCTGTTCATCCTCAAGTGGAGCCAGTTGATACAGAATTAAAGATGGCGGAGCCATACCGGAACGAGAAAGGAGAAGCGGTCCAAACTAAATCTCAAACAAAAGTTCTTGCTGTGCTACAGATTTGAAGACAGAAGCGGAGAGCAAAACGCAGAAAAATTGTAACACGATATAAAAAAAAACAAGATGCCAATAAGAAAGGTTGATTTTTAAGACGCGAGTTAACGGACTTCATAGCGTTCCTTGAAGAACAACTGCAGACGGTGCTTCTGTGGGAACATCTCTCCGCTCATAGAAAATTAAGTGTTTCACACATTTTATTCTTTTCATCTTTTATTTTTCTATCTAGCAACCTAAGAGGTCCCTGTTTTGTTATATTTTATACGTTTAAGGTTGATAATGTATGAAAACCACAATTTTCAGTTTTTTCAGCCAGTATTTAATGCAACTGGCACAAAATAATGGTAAAATTGTATGAATTTTTAAAATGTTTTAAATTCAGAATATTACGAGAAATGTCGTCTATTTTAGGGAAAGGCCCTCTTGATACAAGAGAAACTTAAGTTTTTACAAAAAATGGCCACCTATCAATTAATCATTTGTCGATCAATAAGATCACTCAACTCTAGAATGACTCATAAATCGAAAACTTGCATCCCCAATCGTAATGCATTCGCCAAACGATAAACGCGAGAATAAATCCAACTTACTCGTAACCTCCTGAAAACTCAGGCTCTGCCCTGCCGAGTAAGTGAGCGATGAAGTCCGTTTCGCAGCACACGTGGATGTGCCGCTCATGGGGGCAACAACAGAGACCCTCGTACAGAGCGGCGCAGTATCCCTTCTCCTCGCTGGAGTCCACCTCTCCAACCAGGATGTTGTATGCTCTGATCACTTTATTCTTACAGTCTGTGCAAAACCTGTTGGAAGTCAAAAGCCTGTCGGTTTCTCTTCAATCACAAAACCGCCGTTTTAGCGCGGGTGAGTAAGTGTTTGGTGAGTAAACGGTCTGGTTACGACGGAGTACCTGTGTTTCCGCAAGTACGTCTCCAGCGTCTCAAGCAGACAGGCACTGTCGATGAGGACCACCTCATCCCTGCATTCTTGAGACATCAGCTCCCACACGTCCATCCAACTTCCCCTGAAGCATTTATAGCAGTGTTATAACATGCAATGCACAGCTCTGACAGCTACAAAGTAAAGTACACCCTCAGTATCCAAACCAAATATCTTAGCTGTTTGTTTTTCACTGAGTTAACTATTCAAAATATTAAGAAAAACAACATTTTTGTAAATTGCTAGACATATTCACCGCATTCTTCATAAAAACAGAAGCGAGTAAAACTTCTAAAACCAAAAATGTGACAATAAGAACGTTACTTACCCCAGGGGTTTAGGTTTATGAGTGTCTAAGGAGTGCAACTGGCAGCGCTTATTCTTTTTACTTTTTGGAATGGCGTCAATCATGTCATTTAACTTTGACCTGCAAAAGGAAAAATAAAATACAACCGTTATTGTAATAATTGAACTTTTTCCACATTCTTTCAATCCGTTTACGAATTGAAACAAACTGGTACATAATTGTGAACCTGAAGTGAAAGGAAACATGGTTCTCTTTATTTAAATATGTGGTAAGCATTTGTATTCAGTACTTCCCTAGAATCACCTCATGTTGTAATGACAAACGCATGTCTGTTGGGATGCGTTTCTACCAGCTTTCCGACATCTTGTAGTCTTACACCTTCCTTGAAAACTAGCTCAATGCATTCACCAATCAAAGCTTAATGAAAGAGTGGCAATCCACCATCTCAAAGAGACTCCTTGGTCAAGTCGAAGAAAGTTAATTGGTTTGATGAGACCAAGATGGAGCTTTTTGGCCATCACGAAAGACGCCATGTTTGGGACGTACCAAACTTTGCACATCACAACAAAAACACCATCCCCACTGAGAAACATGTTTAGCATCCAACTGAAGCTACACAGACATTGTTTGAAGACAACAAGGTTCTGGAGTGGCCTAGTCAAAGCCCAGACCGCTGGGCTTTGACTAGGAGTTTGTGGTAGGAGCTGAAAAGAGCTTTTCACAGCCAGTTCACAGGTAACTTGACAAACTTTGAACAGTTTTGCAACGAAGAATGGAAAACCGCAGCAACCAGATGTGTAGCCTGATTAAGACTTACCCACACAGACTCTATGCAGCCACAGGCCCATTTACTAAATACGGACTTCAATGGGGCGAATATTTATGCAATGACTTATGTTATGCTAAACATTTTTATTTGTTGTTTTGTAGAAGTTAGCTTTCACTATGGCATTCAAGGATTTTTACAAAACATTTACATTTCAAAAATTAGCACAAAAAGTCACATTTTGCTGCTCAGGATTGACTTATAAAAGCAATAAAAGGGTAAAACATCCAAGGGGGTGAATAAGTTTTATAGGCACTGTTCCTTTAAACACTTGGCGCTGCAGCTGTAACTGCAGCAAAAGGCAATTCTATAGTTCTTAAAAAAACAAAAACAAAAACCAAACACTTAAGCAAGGCCCTGTAATATCAGACCTGTGCTTTTTAAGTCTAAATATACATGTCTTCTAACAGTTAACAAAATAATCAATGCCATTGCAATAAAAATAATGGAGACAAACTAGAAAGGGGAGAACCGTGAACATTAAGTTTTCTGCTGTACTACTAACAATGTAAGAATAAAGAGAAAAGTTTTTTCCTCTCACCCGTGGATGTAAAACAGGGTATAAAGCTTCTTCATGTCTGCCAAACAAGCCTTGGTGACAGTGAGCATGCCCTTGGGTTTCACTGCGAGGGGCTCCAGCGCTGGGTTCCCCGTCTCCACTGAGTGAGAAAAGAGGCGCTCCACGCTTCGTCTGCAGCCCACGCACGGCACCAGCTGGGACAGCGCACTGTACACCTCTCTGGACGACACCATAAAGGCGATATTCAGGTCCTGCTGCTTCAGCTTGGAATAATACTATGGGAAAAAATAAAATGATGCCGTCATCTATGTGTCCTCCACACTAAATCCTAGGGACGCACAGATTCATTTCTCCTCACTTCCAATACAGATACTGATATCTGAGGTCTGTTGTCGGCCGATTCGATACAAAAAAAACCCAGCACTGAATTAACTTATGTTTCCTTTTTCTTTTTAAACATAGACATAAATGTACTAAATTGCAAATTGACAATTGTATAGAAGTGTTGTATGCAGCCTTACATGCAACAATAGTTTCACAAGCTTGGTCAAACATGGAAAAAAACAACACAACTTTAATTTGTTCAGACAGTGCAATTAGCAGGATAACAGCCGATGTACAATAAATAATAAAGAAACTGAAACTGACAAAAACAAAAGGTTGACTACCTTGATCAAACATGTAAAAATAAACTAAAACAAATCTTCTTTCAAGTGGCTTAGATGGAGCAATTAGAAATTATAATATAAAATAAGTAATAAAACATGACGTCACTCAAAGCACAGAATTAGACTTAAAAGATCTGCCCATTGTCACCGATACCAGATCTAGAATTTTTAATAATCGGGACAGATACAAATATTAGCAGCGGTTGAGTGCATCTTTACTAAATACACACAAATGACATCCTTTAGGCTTTGATTTTTGTGTGTGCATGTCTGCTAGATTAGAAGAAATTCTGTGACACAGTGTGTGAAATTACCTCGGAAAATTGCTTCCAATGAGCAAGGGTTACGTCAGTGCCTTCAGCGTCCATGAAACTGTCAGGAAACTCCATCACCATCTGACAACCATTAAAACACAACAGGTAATAATGACGCATCTAAAATGCCACGGTGACATTTCACCCATACTGACAGAGGCACAAGCAATTAGTTTGGTAGTCAGATCAGCAATTTAGTTTCAGACTGTTCGTACTCAGGGTACGGCTGTGTCTTTGCAAAGAACACAATCCGATCTTGGCTTTCCGACGTCAATGTCCTTTCAAGCACAGTCTGAACATGCCTCGACGTGACGTGAAAATGGAAAAAAGAAACCATAAAACTGAAACCGTACACATTTGTTTCAGAAAGTCAGGAAAAATTATCAGAATTGTGTTGGGAGAAAAAAAAACAATGCTGATTCTGCCCCATTTCTGCTTGTACTTTACAGGGTGATTCATAAGGGTCTATCTTCCTAATTGCTATTTGATGTGCTCTCTGTGATGATGAGGACCTACCGTGAGTGTGTCATCAATATACAGGGGAATCTGTCTCGCCAAAAATGGGTAATCCTCCTCGCCTTCCCTGCAAACTGCTACCAGGCGTGCCATGTCTTCTCTGTGCTGTAGATCAGCTCACCTGCAGGTCACACACACACACACGCACAAAAGACAGAATGATGTGCAGGTAATGACTACATCAAACCCTGAGCACAAGCTCCACCAGGCTAATGCTACCCTACCTACTCCAGATCATTGGGGGCTGATATAATCTTGGAACTAAGAATTTGTCTTTGGGGTTCTTAATCACAAGAGTATGCATTAAAATATAAACAAAATCATCTAACGTTACAAACTACTGTCATAGGCACTCCTAAAGTAGCTAGCATGGTTATCTTGACCCAGATTTGCCCTGCTAAGCTAGCAAGCAACCTGGCAAAAGAAAGCTCTGGGAAATTTCTAAGTTATTAGCTTTACAAAATGTATTTCTAGCATTGTACAGCTTACAAAGCCGCGTTTAGAACGTTAACCTGTATCTGTTGCCTTTTAAACAATTACCTACTGATTTCCAAGTTAGCCTGCTAGCTAACTGCACTTCACAATACAACTTCCGAAATCAAATATGCCGTTCGGTTGAATTTGGGCTCACTGTTGTTTATCAAATGGTGTCCCTTCCGCCATCAAAGGTAGGTTGGAGTATTATTCCAGCTCGACTTCGCCCTGTCGGTGATAGCAAACCTGGCTAACCTGCTTGTTAACATCGCTGCTCCCCACAGCTAGCGTCAGCGAGCTAATCTAAGCTAATAGAAAGTTGGAACTATGAGTAGCTACTTAGCCACAGCCGTGAGTTTCTTTAAAAATATGCCGACAATACTAACAACAGAATAGTGTCTTCGTAAAGAACAGATACGCATAGTTGAACTTTTGAACAGTTTCTACTTACTGCCGTCTGGAATTACTCTTGAAAATAAACAAGTGCGACAGTTAGTGAGCCTGCTGCGGTGGCGGAATCTTCATTACTGATTTCACCTTTGGCCCCCCTCCTTCCCATACACTGGTACGTAATACGGATGATGTGGTACGCACTGCCTCCAGGGGGCGCAGGTGAGCAGAAAAACTGCCCGTTGGTGAAATAATTATTTCGATTTAATTTATTGCCGAATTTTATTGCAAGAGGTATTTTGACATTGTGATTTATAGCCCTCTACTGTTTTTGGCAATAAAAATATGATATACTAAGTGCAGTATTTAATTGTATTTATCAATTACAAATCTGTGAGCATAATACCCGGATGAATAACATAAAACAGACGATTAACAAAGTAAGAAGATAAAAAAATGGCCAATAAAATACAAATTATAAATCTATGGAAAAACACAATTTTAACCTAAGATATTTTATAGTTCTTCATAATCACATTCTCACTGGACATTTTCTACATTTTGTCACATTACTACCAAAAGTTTCAATTTAAGTTTTCAGGGCCTTTTAATACCTTTTTATGGTGCAGAGTAGTGGAAAATGTCAAAATGGAAGGAAAATAATAGTTTCAAAAAATTTATAGAAAGAAAACATGACAAGTGTTTACCACTCTTTATTTTGATACCCCTAAATAAAGTGTCACCATTGCCTTCAGAAGCCAGCTAATTAGCAAATAGACTGCATTTATTTTCAATATAGACATTTGTTAAAATATTAGTAAACAAACAGCTTCACGGAGACCAGTGAACACACCAGACATGCCAGTCAGTTTAGGAGATGTTTAAAGTTGGGTTAGGTATAAAAATATCCCAAGCTTCAGTTATTGTTACATCTCAGGTTCATTTCGGTTCGTCCACAAAACAATAACAGAGTTTTTTTTCTCATGAGGCTTTATTTTTGCAAGTCCCCCAAATATACAAACACAAAACATTTAGGACAATATCACCATAAACAAGCACCAACACAAAACTAACCCCATACAGATAACATTTTCTTCCATCTTCAGTGTTTTCCATTGTTCTGAATTTCAGTGCAAGTAACTCGAGCTTCAAATAAACTATGAAAAAACAAACCCAAGGAAAACGGTGCGCTTACAAACGTCACCAGAATTTTACTGTAATTTCACAGATGTGCAAAACATATATAACAAGGCAGTTCACAAGCATGTATGACAGTAAAACACACACTGAAAAAGAGCTGCTACAGCTGAGGGTGTCCACGACAGCATTGGTCGCTCCGGTCATGACGTTGGAGAGCAGGAAAAACACCAGCTGATTCCTGCTGACGGCCTGGATGAGGCAGAGTCTCTCCACTTTGACTCCGCTTCTGGAAACCGGAGAATCCGTCTTCTTCTTCTCCAGAAAGCTCATGGACGACGGCAGAAAACGACAGGCGGATGCTCCTTTGGAGAACAGTATGACCATGTCGGCCAGACCTAGGAGGGACATGAAAAACAACGACTGAGCAACGCTCCAGATGACGAAGGGCAAATTAGCCGAGCGGCGAGAGACCGGCTCCATGAGTGTCTGACATGCGAACAAAGCGGCGTACGACAGCAAACTTCCTAGGGAGAGGGTGAAAAGCATCTTGAGGCAATCTTTGACTTGATGTCTTTGCTGCATCACGTAGAGTCCAATCTGAACTCCTGCTAGATAGATGGAAACATAGCCGGCTATGGAGAATATGCCCTCCTTGTTAGCGTGCACGAAATCCTTTGATCTGTCCCTATTGTGCATCAGGAAGGTCTTTAGTTCGGTTGTTTCCAGGGCGAACTGATGACATCCACTGATCAGAAGGGCAAAGAGCCACGGCTGTCCAGCTGGTAAAACAACCAAAAGAACAGAAGCTAGAACTCTGACGATGGCCAGCGTGAAGAAGAAGTTCCAGTGGATGCCATATTCCGTCACGTGCTCGTGATAGCCGGTCATTTTGATGCTCACCAGCCGCCCCAAGCCTAGAGCAAGCAGAGGCCAGACAGACTGGATCTGCTTCGTAATATGGCTCATCTTGGATCCCGTGACTTCCCTCCTCCGTGCCTCAGGACTGACAAGTGCGTTTGCAAAAACAAATGCCCCGACTCCAAAGTCCATAACCCCTGTCCCGTAGGTCTCCGTCTTCGCATATCGCCTCGGAAAGACGCTGAAGTCGACGGCGAGGATGCTGATGGCTGTTTTCACGTTTACAAATACTCTGAAGAGAGTCACGAAGGGGACCTGGTGGAACTGAACGCTGCACTGAAGGAAGTTGCTGACGATCTTCTGTGGCTGCAGAGCAGAGGACTGGAAGCTGGTACGACAGATGTAGCAGAGCACGCAAGCTGAAAGAAAAGTTAGGCACACGATGACCTGCAGAAGAACATCGCTGAGAATTGTGCATGATAATACGAGGGGAAGGACGAGCAGAGAAAAATCAAGGAGTAGATGGGAAATCAGTGGAAGTGGTAGCGGTAGAGTCCCTTTGGCTTGGTAGTAGAGGACTAAGATGAACGCTCTGTGGATGAGACAGACTGGAGCGAGAAACGATCCAAAAGTCACCTCTCCCAAACTGGTCCCATTGAGGTTACTCACAAACGCCTCCTTCACTTCCTTTTGAGCCATAATCTGCAAACATTTAAACACACGCAGTTTATTACAGGACGCAAGGGGCAGTGTATCCAAAAAACATCATGATTTTATTGAAACGGTCAAGGAACTTTCCTTTCATGATCTACATCTACAACTTTCACTATACAGCCCTCAGAAAAACCTTAGATACAGTCAGAAAGGGATCCTGAAATATTATAGAAGTCTTTGCAGTACATGAAACCATACAGTGTCGCCTGCTAAGATCATCTGTTCATATCCCAATTTGCTGATTTAGACTTCTCTGTACACAAACCTTAGCTTATTCGCCAAGAAACATACGCAAAGAGCAGTCAATGCGTAAGTTTTCACGTTTAAAACAGGCGCAAATAATGCCCTGCTCCCTAAAGCAGCGTCCTACATGCAAGCGACAACAGTCAACAAAATTATTAGTTTAATGTTTTTTGGAAACGTCAGAAACAGCAAGGTGTCCATTGACCAGCACTTACCACGACTTCTTCTGTTAAAGACGGAGGATGAATAAATACCTGTTAAACAGCATTATTATTTTTGCTGGCTGTGCAGAACCTGTTCAGTGATAGAACGTTTGCTCACTTCCGTATTCGCAACCCGTGATGCATTCAAGAGCACTGGGTTTTCTGGTACTTATTGAGGTGTTAGATTTTTACTTTAGTAAATGAAAGTTAAACTAATTTCTCTGCCATATAAACTAATAAAATAGCCAGAAATGTATAATAATACTAAAAGCAAACCTACTTGTACATAGTAAATCCCGCGGAAGACTTTGATATATGAAAAATAAAAAATATATGTCACGCTGTGGAAGTTTAAAAGGCCTTCGTTGGATGCTAAATTTAAAATACAGCTGCAAACTGAACCCGTATTAAATTAGAGGGATAATATATTTATGAAGTTGTACAGCGTTCAGTTTTGATTTTGCTTCAAACGAGCGGTTCCTGAATGGTCAGGAAGAGGGCGGGAATGACGTGTGGATTGGGAGTGTGGTCTGGAAGGCAGCGGGACAACCAGCAGAAGTCGTCCTTGAGTTGTTGCTGACAGCAGAGGAATAACCGAAGTAACGTTTTATTTGTCATAGAATAGCAACTCATTTGAATCAGAAATAAGGCCCAGAGGTTTTATTTTCAGGCCAGATACAGAGGACGTATCAAATAAATGAGTTCTTCCACCGACCGGCGGAACATTGCTGTGGGACCCAGGAATGGAGGGGCAGCGGTAAGTTAGGACCCGAACACAAGCTTTTCGCCTGGAGTTTATTTAGATATTTTTCTTTCTTTTTCTGAGTATATAAACTTATAATATGTTATGTTTAACCTAAACAACAGAAATCCGCACCTTCTCTTGCGTATGAACGCCAGAATTACAGTCATAAAGTTTATCTGTTTTTATTTAATTGAAGGACGTGTGTACCTGCGACCAATCTGCGCCTGATTGATAATATAAATGTGTATAAATGTAGTGCTTTGTGCTTTAGCTTTACCTCTGGCTGTCAGTGTGTCACAGCAAATATAAAGTTACTTTCTTTGTATTGTCCACACTTACTACTATTTTATAATAGACATTTCAAACCTTAGTATACATCCCATGTTATGTATGCTGATAATTACAACCTGTGCTGTTCTGTTTCCTAAATAAATGACTTCATGGCTCTAAAGTGGCGGTATTATGGGATGTAGGCTACCTACCAGAGGATTAAGTGTCTCTGAACACCTTGAACAGGTGGCAGTCTTCATAGGAAGGGCAGCAGGTTCAGGTCATATGGCAGGCGTCCATTAGTCAGGGCAAATTGTTTGTGACCGAGTTCACAGATTTCTAATGCATTTTTTTAATTCTAGAAAAAATTGAGGTTACAGTGTGCAAATGCAGTAGTCACATTGCATTAGAGATTCATGAATCAATCAATCACAGCTTGGATCAGCAGCTCAAATGCAGAAGAATGCAAGTCTTATTTTCCTGTTCATTAAATAAAATTCATCCAAACTAAGCGATGTCACAGACTATAAACACATCAGCATCCACATGTACAGTTTTTTTTAAAACTTAAAAATCAAATAAAAGGTAGGATGTTAAATTGCCTCACATGCTTTTTTGATCTGTAGAGTATTTTAAGTCTGGTTTTAAAATTACATCCCTCTATTTTTGATATTGAAAATAGTTTATTTCTAGTTATTTTAGATAATAACTTTAGATTCATCCTGATGTAAAAAAAAGCTTCTCTTTTAGCATAAAGCAAACAACAGCAATGTTTTCTATACAGATTTCTGCAAGAAAAAGATGATTAAAATCCAATTAATTGAATGTTTTAGTATATTAAATAACTTATTAAAAAAAGACAATAACATGCTCTGAAATGCCTGGATTTTAAAATGGAAAATTTGAAGGAACCCTGAATAACCCTTAAAGTCACAAAGATGTCACGAGTCATCGTTTTAGTTCTGCAGAGAGGTGTTTGTTTTTTAAATATGTCCCTCATGTTGTGGGAATAACAAGCATAATATGTACAAAACCACAATTGTCATGGGGTGCTGTGGTGACGCAGGGGCAAAGCACAACCCACATATTGAGGCTTTGGTCCTCGTGCCGGTGGTCGCAGGTTCAATTCCCGGCCTGGTGACATTTGCTGCATGTCTTCCCTCTCTCTCATTACCCTCTTTCCTGTCGAACTACTTTCAAATAAAGGCCACTAGAGCCAACAAAACCTTAAAAAAAACACAATCGTCCTCATTCATTTGGCTTCGACTGCATCAGTCCTTTTAGCAATTTCTCACCTAATCTTTCCAGGCAGGTGAAGGGAGTCACCCAGAGAGTCCACTCACCTAACCGAAGCCGAAATGATCCTTTGGAGGAGGACGTTCAGGCCTTTCTTATTGACGAAGACCAGCTGCACACTTTTGATGACCTCACCAAGGTGAACCCCGTGACTCCAGCAACAGGTACCAAGTGCAAAATGTCCAGCCGCTCCAGCAGAATTCAAAAACTTTGTCCTCGTCACGTCTTTCCGTGTAACGCCTAACAAGCGTCGCGCTTTCTGCTAGTGCTGAAATGCCTGCAGGCCAGGTACAGATTGAAGGTGTTTTACACCCACGCCGGCTGCACCTTGGTGGCTCTCAACCCTTTCCAGCCCATTCCAGACCTTTACTCTGTGGACGTGATGAAGGAGTACCACTACGCCACTCAGCCTCAGGTACTCACATCATCGCTGCCGAAGCTTTGTGCCGTCGTTGACCTGTTGGCTCTTATTTAAATATGGACTTTCCCAGCCCAGCTCAGAAGAAGACGGGTTCTTTTTAATTCCAGGAGTTCAAACCTCATATCTTTATTGTGGCGGAGGAGGCTTACAGGAACGTTCAGGGTCAGCTGGAGCCAGTGAACCAGTCGCTGGTTGTTAGCGGTGAGAGCGGAGCCGGGAAGGTAAATTCGCAAATAACGCTAATGCTATCGTGTCAAACAGATGTATAAAATATCAGCTTAGCTTTTTCCTTTTTGATTTTATTATAGGTCTGCAGAGTTCCCCTGCTGTTGTTCAGATTTTTTAAAATATTTTTTTGAGTCGCTGTGGGTCTGTCAATGATTCCCTTTGTTCTAGACATGGACGTCTCGCTGCCTGATGAAATACTACGCCACTGTGGCAGCCTCCGCCCAGGCCGTCAGCAGTCAGGACGCGGCGGAGAGGATCGAGAGGAGAGTGCTGGACTCCAATCCTCTGATGGAAGCTTTTGGTACGACAATAAACTATATATATATATCTACACTCCCCTTACAAAACTATTCATACGTTGCTCTTTCATAGCTCTAATTTTTTTTAAAATGCTGTCACGCTCCCACCACAAACTTTAATGTATTTTATTGAGATGTTGAGCATAAATGCACAGCACACTTTTCAGAATAAAATAAAATAAATTAAAAACCCTGTTACAAATTTCACAATAATTCTCTAAAGTGAGATTTACTGACGAGTCGTTCATCAGCGGCCTCTGTCTCCAGGCAACGCTTGCACGCTGCGCAACAACAACAGCAGCCGCTTTGGAAAGTACATCCAGCTGCAGCTGGACAGGTACCAGTTGGCACCTCCCACTTTTCAGACCTCACATCCTGTCAGCGGGTTTAGCTCACCCTGTCCGACTCAACTCACTTCCAGGGCTCAGCTGCTAGTCGGCGCTTCGGTGCAGACGTACTTGTTGGAGAAGACCAGGGTGGCCTGTCAGCCGGCCAATGAGAGGAACTTCCACATCTTCTACCAGGTGAGCTCCTGACGCCTGATGCCCGTGTGGTTTATTTATAAAAAAATTTTTGCCTATAGTGGTGTTTTTACAGAGCTGTGTGCTGTTTTTCTAGATGATGAAAGGAGCCACAGATGAGCAGAGAACAGACTGGATGATGCCACAGGATCAGGGTTTTGTGTGGCTGCCGAATTGTGAGAAACAAATTGAGGGTTGGTGTTTATTTTACTTCTATTGAAGCCTCCTAATAACGTATGTACAAGTAACTTATTTATTTTTTTCTTTTTTGTTTACAGAGGACGGTTTTCTTGAAACCACTGAGGCGATGGCTCACCTCGGAATTGATGCTGAAAGGCAAAGACAGATATTTAGGGTAAGAGTAACGCAATCTCTTTAATTAATCATTTGAATAAGATTCAATGTCAAGTAGCTTGTCTTTATAGGAGCTACTTTAGCTGCACTTTAATTAGTGATGCACCAATAAATCAGTCCAATTTCCTTAACTTTGGGAGATCAGTGATTGACTGATGTGTAGATGTGAAACTGATGTTATCCACTGGTTCTGTCTAACTCCTCAAAGGTTTGAAAATCAGCCACTGTTCTCCTTTTGGTCTAATGCACGGGTGTCCAAAGAGTGACTCTTGACTGATTTTGCACGGACGCGACTGCAATTTAATAATGACACAAAATTAGCCCCCAGCACAGGTGGTTGATGCAGATGGAAACTTTTTTTTATTTTTAATTGTGGCAGAAAGATTGCAGATAATTTAAGATCTTATTTTAAAAAAAAACAAAGTATTCATCTTTAAATAGCCGTACTTTTTGCATTCTTGTGCAGGGACAAAATCTATCCAGTTCCAAAGACAGTGACCTAAATCCAGCTTTTTTTAACTGACTACATTTTTACTATATCTCCAATAAAACCCTTGATAAATATTTATTTTAATAAGGCAAATCTACTAAACTCTTCTGAAGTTTTGACTCAGTTGTTTACACATCACCTTTCATTAAAAAACAAATCTGGCTACTTCTTTTGTTTAATTAAACTATTCACATGATTAAACGTTTTTACTAAGAATATAAAAAATTTTTGGCCCTCAGGATGCTTGATTTGAAAATTTTGGCCAATGTATCAAAAAGTTTGACCACCGCTGGTTCATGGACCACTCACCAGGTTCATGTAGCTGATAGCCATCCCACTAACGTAGAGACTTTGATACTGTATGTAGCAACTTTTCAGACTGAAAAAATCTGAATCTGTAGGTTCACACGTATCAGTAAAATTGAATAATGTTTTTTCATCACAGATTTTAGCGGGGATTCTGCACTTGGGGAATGTGAGTTTCTGCTCTTCGACAAGTGAATCCCAACCCTGCGACCTTGACCAACACTCTGAAGGTAGCTTTGATTCCACAGGTTGAATCGAACAAATGCTCAAAAGAAAGCTACAAATTTGGAAAGCTAAAATTAGCTAGTGGTTGATCATCATGAAGCATGTCTTTCTAGACTTCTTGCAGAGAGCCGGCGAGCTGCTGGGCGTCCCGGCGGAGGAGCTCTGTAGATGTCTGAGAGTGAGGACGCTGAAGGCGGGGAAGCAAAACGTTCTGAAGCCCTGTTCCCGAGCAGAGTGTGGAGTGAGGCGGGACTGCCTGGCCAAGGTCGTCTACGGCCAGTAAGAGCTGCAAGTTGATCATTAAGTAGCTCAGCAAAGTATTCATTGAAATTAGTCACCTTAGCATTTTAGGGTAGCATAAAGTAGGACGTAACTGTGAAGTGGATGATGTCAGACTGGATGCTGAGAGTCTGTGAGGAGAAATTTAAAGAGGCAGTATTATGAAGAATTAACTTTTTTGAGCTTTACGTCACGTTATGATGTTATTCCCTCATCAAAAACATACCTAGAGTGTTGCTTGATTGGTTGAGAAATCCTTTTATCTCCTGTGGCAACCATCCAGCTGTACAAAACGCCTGTGTAGATCTAGCACCGCCTTCAAGGCGCAGTTGCAGTTTTCAGGTGACCTAACTTCTTCCCTTTCTCGCGATTCCCCTCACTCAGCTCCTTCAGACTAGCCAGCAGCAATTAGCAAACACCTTGTGGAACAGTGCATCTGCTGGTCTAATTGTAGAAGCTACTTCTTCAGTGCAACGCTGGTAAAGTTGTTGTTAAAGGGTTAATAGAGGGGCCATGTCACTTCCTGAAGGCGGAGTTTCAGAAAGAGCAGGAGTTTCTTAAAGAGACAGAGGCCCAATTTCAAGCTGTTAAATTCTGAACATGAGTACATACTATCTATCACACTTTTTAAATTATTGTGCGAAAAAGAAATGTTCCACTTAAAAAGTAAGTATTGTACCACATAAAGTCCCAGTAAAACACTCTAAACTTAGTGGTTGTAAGTTGACGAAACGTAAAATAGTAGAAGTGGTGTGGCTAAATTCTCACCCCCATTTTAACATATCTAATGCTATGTTCAACGTTTTCCTTTTCCCCACCAGATTATTTGAGTGGTTAGTGACGTTCATCAACAGCTGCATCTGCGCCGGCCAGTCCAAATGGCGCAACTTCATAGGTAAAGCTTTATTCCCTCCGTCGGAGTGGGAATGACCCCCAGCTCCTCCACACCAGCTCTGACAGTCGTCTGTAATCCGCAGGCGTGCTGGACGTGTACGGCTTCGAGTGTTTTCAGATCAACAACTTGGAGCAGCTGTGCATCAACTACGCCAATGAGAAACTGCAGCAGCACTTTGTGGCCCATTACCTCCGAGCTCAGCAGGTAGAGACGTTCAGTTGTTTTTTTTTTTTACCACATGTCAGCAGGGATGCATTTGGACGTACGTTTTGGTATTTAAACGCAAGTGCTATTTGTTGCCTTTCCTCAGGAAGAGTACGTGTCAGAAGGCTTGGAGTGGTCCTTCGTTAAATACCAAGACAACCAGAGTTGTCTCGACCTTTTAGAGGGAAGCCCCATCAGTGTGTTTTCTCTTCTTAATGAGGTAAATTTGTTATTATTTTTACTCTACAGAGATTTTCATTGTTTGTAATGAGAGATGCGCCAGTCAATTGATCAGATATCAGAAATGTCCAACTCATTTAATCACTAGATAAAATCTTGAAAAATTCGGATGTTCTTCCCAGTTCATTAATTCCGTCTAAACGGAGTATTGCCTCCATAATTCAGTTCCTCCAGAATGTTGCCATGTTTTTTTTTTTTTTGTGTGATTGTTTCACAAAATAACGTTGCAGGAGATTGGTTAATTTTTAACCGATACAGCTTAATTTTTAAGCTTGATCTTTGCAATTGCATGATTTTACAAAAAAAGTTGACATTGCTGCTCACAACCTTCCCGAAAAAGATTTTAACACTGTTAATATTTATAGTGCAAATAACATTTTTAAGTACTTTCAGGAAATAATACAATATAAATAAAGTCATGCCCTTTCCTGGTTATTCAAGTTGACATGAACTGTATGAGGAATAGAAGCAAATCATCCGGAACATCGCAAAATGGTTTTTGCAAAAAAACAAAACCAAACAAACAAAACAAAAACATGCGTTCATCTTGCTTGTTTGGCCGTGAAACAGGAGGTTAAATTAGAAGAGGACTAAAGAGGTTGGTCAAAATTCAGCTGAGTTTCTGACTGATCAGAAAAGAAGGAAATACAGAAAACATTCAGGTGATTAGTCGGATTTACGGAGAAGTTGCCATTACTTTTGAAAATAGCAAATCCACGCAAAATGAAGAATAGTTGTGATCACAACATCGCATCTTCCTGGAGAATCTGAATTTTGAGGCTGTAAATGCGTCAACTTGGAGCATGCAGTTCAATCCTCTGAATAAAAGTCATATAAAGCGTTAAGGACTTTTGTTTTGATTAGTAAATGATACTTTCTTTCATTTTTGTTGAAAGTATCTTGATTAAAGAACCTACAACACACATGTGTTCTCTCTTATATGATGTAGACCTTTGAAAAAAATCAAAACCTCCAAGTTTTGCAAACAAATTGGTTTTGACCAGGAAAAGCCTGATCAGTGCTTCTCGAGTTTTCACATCCACATTCTTGAAAGCGGCGCTGCAGCCGACTGAACGTCAGGACGAATGCCCTGTTGATTTCTGTCTCGTCCTGAAGGAGAGTCGTCTGAACCGAGCCTCGGACTCGACAGCGCTGAGGGGTCGCCTGGAGAAGGAGCTGGGCGGCAACGACAACATCTGCTGGGACAAGTTCAGCAAGGTGCCACACTTCACCGTGGCCCATTACGCGGGCAAAGTCAGCTACCAGTTAGAAGGCATGGTGGAGAAAAACAAGGTAAGAGGCCGTCTTTTAGCTCCTGTTCAGACAGAGAGAGACCAAACCTGGTCGCGTTCACAAAGGTTTTCTCTCTCAGGACCCGGTGCCACCAGAGCTCATTGGCCTGCTTCAGAAATCTGACAATCTCCTTCTTCATGAGATCTTCTCTGACAAGGAAACTGAGATTCCTAATAGCAAAGGGCTCAGCAGAGTCACGGTGATCTCCAAGTTTAAGGTGAAACAACGAAAGCATTTATCGCCAATATGCTTGCTGTGGGTTGTGTTGTTTCTCCTGGAAAGTTTAACCTG
>NW_006799953.1:353565-366866 GCF_000485575.1 Poecilia formosa | reverse complement strand
TGTGTGTGTGTGTGTGTGTGTGTGTGTGTGTTAGCACTCTGCATCTCCGCATGGTACTCTGGTAGCAATCGGGGCTGAAACAATTAGTCCGATTAATTGTGATTGCAGGAAATAATCATCAGCTAATTCAGTAAAAAAAAAAAAAAGTGAGAAAAAAATTATTAAAACTTAATCTGGTATAAAAACAATGTATATTAGAGATGAAAAAAATGCTAAAATGATATGATTTGCACGTAGAACTCGCTGGAGAACCTGATGAAGCTCCTCCTCACCACGGCTCCTCACTACACCCGCTGCATCAAACCCAACTCCGACTGCCGGCCGCTCACCTTTAAGAACAGAGAGGTAATAAAGATCGGCTCACACGTCTGCGTCGTCTCATCGCCGCCCACGTTCACCGAAGCGACATGTCTGATGCTTCTCCGCCAGGTTATTTTGCAGCTGGAGGCCTGCGGGATCGTGGAGACCATTCACATCAGTGCTGCAGGCTTTCCAATAAGGTGCAGCTTTCCTCCTCACACTCTAATAGTGCGGTATTTTTTCTAAGCTTTAGGGGGATCTAATTTAATTTTTGTTGCACAGAATCCCGTTGAAAAGCTTCGTCCAGCGTTATGGACCGATCGGGAGATGTTCGGCATCAAGTCGCCTGGATGCTGGTGAGTTTATATCGTTATTGAATCGGTTCTAGTCGATCGGGGAGGTCTGATGATTTTATTTCCTCTACCTGGATCTGCAGGTTTATTTTCCTTGCCTTTCATTTGTCTTCTCAGTAAAATCACTTCTCTACTTTTCTTTGGGACTTTTCAGTTTGAAAGACTTTTTAGCATCTTCTGAACTTTACAGGTAAACGCCATCTCTGCTCGCCTCACCACTCTGTCTTTGCGTTTGGGTTGTAAAGTGTTATTCACTTCAAAGCATTTGTTTTCCTCTAATGCTCAGCTTATTTCTGTGCTTCACATCTAAGCCTGTCGCAATAAGCAACGAGTCAATGAATCGCATGATAAATTGAAACAAGGTCAATAATTTCCATTCTGCTGATTAATATTGTTTTATTAGCCACAAACGTTTTATTGTTTTTGTTTGTATTTTATTTTGGATATTTCGTTTGTTGACATTACTCACTCACCTTTAGGGCTGAAATGATTAATCTGATTAATCGTGACAAATCGATTATTGAAATAATCGTCAACTAATTTAGTAATCGATTAATCGTTAACTGGAGATTATATTTATTTATATTTTTGCTATAAATTTGTTCTAAATAATCGAGCGTTCAACGAGGAGTGCTGCGTTGTTGCACTTTAGGAAGTAAATTTTTTATTTATTTAAAAAAGCAATGAAAAAATTTGTTTTTTTAAAATATGATTTTTTTTTTGTCTTTCATTAATGTAATGCTGAACACAGCGTATATTCTACTTTGATATTAAATTAAATAAAAAGGTATTTCTAATAAGATTAAGTGGCTAAATGAAAAATCTGAAGAATGTGCCAATTTTTTATTTATTTTTTTTGACTAAACATCAAACTAATTGATGGAATAATCAATTACCAAAACCGTTAATTGCAGCCCTAAATCGCCTCTAATGAAGCCACAGCTCTTTGAAGCACTTTAATGTTTCTTTCCTCACACTGACACAGATTCTGTTGGGTTGTTGGGCTGATTTAGTTCTTACTCGTCCTCATTCCTGTGTTGCAGATCCCGGCGCCGAAGGCGCCAACGTTCTTCAGCAGCAGGTGGAGAAGCTCCTCCGGGTGGCGCTCCAGCATAATGCGTCGCGTGACGAGCGCAGGTCGTTGGTGCACTGCGGGAAGACTAAGGTCTTCCTCACCCAGCCAATGGTCAGTAACCACAGTGGTGTGCAAAATAAAAGTATTTATTTTATCTATTTTATTGGGATTTTATGCAACAGACCAACGAAAAGTTGCGCTTAATACGTGGTTTTCTAATCTTTTTACGAAGAAAAGCCTGAAGTGCATTTATGCTGCGACTCGTAAATGAAATCTTTTTCTTTTTTGCTCAATGCCCTACAACAACTTCTTACCACTTCCCTTCTTTCTTCTTGTTGCTCTTTCATAAAGGCCAGATATATAACCTTATTAGAAATGACTTTGGGCTTATTGCAAATGCAAACGGACACAAAGAGGAAACAGAAAGAGAAAAATGGAAGTGAGATGGGTCAGTGAAGAGGGAGGTAGGACCAGAAGACAGGAAGAAGGATACAAAAAAATACAAGAAAACACCCGGGAAGTTTGTTTCTACACCTGCAAAAAGAGAGAGAAAAAAGAGAGAACCGAGAAACCACAGAGACAAACAACATATGTATAAACTGTACTTCTACTGTAATATTAGAAATACTGCACAATTTCTAAAATTGTCGTGGTTAAATGAAAAAAAAAAAAGAAATGTAGAATGTGCCAAACTCTTCTCAGCTCGATCTGCTGGAGGATCGCAGAGGGAAGGTCCTGTCCCGGTGCGCCTTCACCATTCAGTGCTGCTGGCTGCGACACCAGCGGCGCCGACGCCTCGCCCGCCGGCAGTCTGCCACGTTAATCCAAGCAGGTAAACTGGTTGCCGCCCTGGACAGTTGAAGCTGGCAGGAATTAGTCAGAGCTGCCTGGCCTCGATTCCACTGTGAGTGCTGACTCTGACCCAGTGAGTCGGGAGCACACGGTGTCAGCGCACGGAAGTCCAGACAGGTTGTCCTCTTAGAGCCAGGACAGGCCACATGCAGTCTGACTCTCTGATGTTCTTTCAGTGCAAGTATGAGATAAATATGTTTATCATTATTATATTTATATTTATCTTTATTATTATATAATAATTTGTCATTATTATATAATCACATTTCTATGATTTCAGGAATCTCAACTAGGGCTGAAACAATTAATTGGATTAATCGATTATTGAAATAATTGTCACCAACTTAGTAATTGATTACTTGTTAACTGGAGTCCATTTGCTGAGAGAATAGCACAGTCAGAACAGTAATTGAGCCAAAACTGTCCAAAAAATACATTTACATTTAAGAAGCAGTTAAATAAGTTTTACCCAGAATCCCAGAAGAAGCATAGTTCATCTGGTTCAAAGTCTGTAAAAAAAAAAAATACATAAAATCCTATTAAGCAAATTTTGCTACCTAATTATTAATCAGTTAATCCAAAAAAGTCATAACATTATGAGAATAATGTTGTAATATTACCAGAAAAAAAAATTAATTCTCATAAAACTAAATCTGTATTCTCATATTATTTCAACTTTATTCTCATAATATTGTGATTTCATTCTTGTCTTTTTGACTGTGTGCAGCTGTGAGGTCCTGGCTGGTCCGGAAGCGGATCCGGAGGTGGAACGGAGCGGCCTCAGTGATCCAAAACACCTGGAAGAAATGGAGGGTGAGACCGAGCGCCACCATTCATGCTTCTTCTATCTTTTTAATTTTTTTATTCCTTGGACACGGGATGTAACTTTACGGTGTAAATACTCGGGCAGGCGTTGTTGAAGTCCTTGGCTGAAGCGGAGCTCGACGACGCGGAGGACCTCGCGGCGGACGACAGCCCGGCGCTGAGCGCTGTGGTCAGGGAGCGGGGCTCCGTGCAGCTCTCAAGCTGCCAGGAGCCCGTCCCGGTGCGCGGCTGGCCCATGGGCCTGGCTCTGGCCTCGGCGCCCTCCATCACCGTCTCCCTGACGGCCACGGGCTTCCAGAAGATGATTTCCGTGATGACCTCCCTCAACCTGCCGTCCAGGAGAGGAGAGTACAAGGTGGAGACCAACCAGTACAAGCAGGGACTCGCCTCCATTCGGGCTCGGCCCAGGGTGAGGACACGGTTCTTTCTTTACAAATGGATTTCAGCGTGATTCTTTAATTTTTTGTTTTGCTTCTCCTGACAGGGATCTGTGAAGCTGCACTATCAGCGCTCGCCCCTTCTGTACGCCGACATGCAGCCGGACCTGAAGAGCGACGTGACGGGGTTCAACGAGATCCTGCTGGAGAAGACTTTATAGTAACTTCACTAGAACCGGTTTAGTTAATCTCACAAAAAGAAAACTATTTTATGCTCCTCTGCATCTATTGTTGAACACTAAATCAAACGTTTTTTTGGGGGGGTTTTTTTGCCAAAATGCCCATATTTGTAAGGGTTTGCGTGTACAGAAGGATAATGCAGCATCAAATCACAAAAATCTTCTATACGTTTGAGATTGTTTTTGTAGCAATATTTATATGTGATTCATATCTGAAATATGTAAACTATGATTATTTTAATTGTGGCATTTCATGACAAAACCACAGAAAGAAATCTGGTTGCAGTTCCTAAAATATACTGAAGATGGCACAATTTCAGCACCTTATAGAACCAAAGCTGCTGCCTGCATGAGATTATGTCTGAGCCCATTAGGCCTTACTGAGTGCCTTTTGGAAAAGCTACAATTGATTCATGTATGAAATTACATTCCAAAAGAATAAGCAGTCATGTTGGGAATAAAACGCTTGGAATTTTTTTTTTATTTGCGTTTCAAATTAAAGCACATGAACAGATGATTTATAAGGAGACACGCATGAAATTCACTTGGACCAAAGTCTTTTTTTGTACTTTGTATGTTTGTGTGCATGTGAGACCTTAATTCGTCTGACAGTGTAGCTGTTAAGTGCAATATGTTTATACACTTAACCTCCAGCATGTTACCATTGCATAACATTGACAGCTTTGGCTCAGAAAACAGGGACTTACATATTTACTGTGTAGTTTAGTGCAGTTTGTCACATTAAAACCACAAACTTCTATTTGTTTTAATTAATAGACCAACACAAAATGACATTCTGAATATAAATGCAAACATTTCTATTCACCCTGAAACGGTACTGTGTAAACTACTTTTTTCACATCTTTACCTTACCTTTTACATGCATATTATCAACCAAATTCAATATTATGCAGCATATAGTGCTGGTCTGTCTTAGAAAATCTCTATGAAATACATAGAACTTTGTGGCTAAATGCAGAAAAGTTATATTCTTCTGATTCACTATATGCATGAAATGGATCAACTTGATTTACCATTTGTGGTAATGTTGCTGCTCTTAGAAACCAAGTCTTTCATATACTAGACTTACTGCCTATAAATGTAAGACGCAATATACCAAAGAGGTTTTTGTTCATGGATTTCTGTCTGGAAAAGGTAGCTGGTCTGTAATGAACTTTCCAGTTTTTAGCCTGCATAAAGCACTCATGAACAGCTTTGACTCAGAATATGTAAAAATGTTACTTTTCGTTTCATTCAGATGCAGATTCATGAAAATGTCATTTATAATTTAGCCCAGACAGCTGGTTTTGTCAGGTACAAAGGGATCCATGTATGCAAACTTGAATCGCACAGAGTCACAGTTCAATGTTGATTTGTAAAAAATATTTTATATAAAACTATTAAACGTCAATAAATTACTTGCGCATATGTGTTTAATCAATAATCTATGAACACTTGAGCCTTTATTTGAACATTATTTACATACAGCGTCATTAGAGGTAAATGTTGCTATACAGCGTGTTTGTTATTGTCCGAAGAAATATCAAAAACTAGCCGCACGTGTAATTTTTATAAATCAGTCACTAGAAGATAATGCGTTGTCTTCACCTTCAACAACTTTTAAACACCGATCTGCAAACTCAACAAACAGAGGTTCCTGCATGGCGGCCTTCATGGCGGACGCTTTGCTCTCTGCGTCGTCAACGGAGCGCAGCAACTGCCTCAGGTGGGGGTTGCAGAGAAGATCTCTGAGCTCTGTTGACTGACCTGTAGGAAAGCAACACGATCAAAACGCTGACATATTACCATCCGTTTAAGTTGACAGAGAAACGTAAAACTGGATTAATACCCAACAACTGGAGCCTCTGCGGTGGCACTTTGTCGATGACGTCGTCCTCATGCAGGAGATCGTCCAAACTTAAAGGCTCTGCTGAGAATTTAAAGGAACAAACATAAAACGTATATAAATTTGACATTACTATTATCTGGTGCAAAAAAACATGTTATCGTTATTCTGGAAGGATGTTCAGTTGTTTCACTTTGTAGGCATTGAGAACCGTGCCTCAAAAAGATACATCGTTGTGTTTAATGGCATAGCTTTTCCCCTCTCACAAGGAAGAAAATTAATCTCTTTGGAAATATTTTAAGAAAGTAGAAGTGGATGAAAACGTAAATGTAGCACATTTGTTATGATTAAGTGTAAAGCAATTTTCCAAAATAGTTTTTACAGCAAAACAAATACTTAATAGGCATTTTGGAGAACAATATCAGCGCTTTGGAATTATTACCAGATCCAGCAGCATCTTTAGATTCAGGATTTGACGTAGCGGGCTTCTCAACAGGAAGGCAGGAATCTATGAAAATAAGATGACTGTCAATATCAGATGTAAATGCACTGAATAAAAAAGTACAGGATTTAGACTTCCATACCTTTGTGCTTCTTGTAACAGCCAAGCGAACAACTGAAAAGATTACAAGACAAAAAGGAAACAATTCAATTAAATTCAATCAAAACTTTAATAAAGACACAGTATCCTGGTCCAAAGGGAAAGAGAGGGAGAAAAAAATAAACAGTTAATTATGAGATATCTGATACATTTTACTCCAAATTATTCTTGAACTTATAATTGTGAACGAATATTAAAAGAATTAAAAAAAAAAACCTGGCCCATTCACACTTATTTTTCTAGTTCAATAGTAGTAAGTTTGACCCAAACCGGCTCCTGTACCATGTGTTGAAGTTTCTATGTTCTTTTTTTTATGTATTATAGCGATGATACATTAAATATTGGGGAAAATAACAGAAACAACGGTGACATAATATGTTAACACTGACAGGTTTAATTATCTGCATGCTGTAAGTCACAAACTGCTTAGGTTTAGCCTTGTTTTTATCCACAGTATTCTGACATATGTGCCTCTATTTTCATTTAACAGAAAAATATAAAGTTGTGTCAAAAAAAATGCGAGCATTTATAAACTCAGATTATAATAAACTATGTTTAAGTGTTTTTACTTATGCTAACAAAATCAGCTAACACGTGATAAGCTATCCCGCAAGCATGTAGACGCGTTTACTTACTATCGTATTTTGCAGCTTGGACATCTGTATTTTGGAGGCTGTTCGCTGCACACACTACATATCTGCATTTTCCTGGCAGGTACAGAGCTAAACATACAACAAAAAATACTAGTTTTGTTGCTTTTAGTTGACCGGGGTAACAGAATAAGTAGTAGTTCCGGTTGAAAGAATTGTCCTTCACAATAAAAGCATTAGCTTCCGTTGAGGAAAAAAATAATGATTTCAAGTGTTACTGAATCTCTCACTTATTTTTATAACATTTGAACTTGTTATTATTTATATTTAGACCTTTTGTCTCATTTTAATCACTGAGTATTAACGCCAGAGCCAATCAACGGCTGTAAGAAGGAATTATTTTTCAATTTCCGTTGGAATCATGCTAATAACTAAACTTTGTTCACTAATGACTGTATTCAGTATAGTGCTGGATTTTCTTTAATGACATGTTTAATCAATGATGATTAAACATGCCATTATTTTGTTGGACATTTATTTATTTATGTTTTACTTTTAATTAAGACACTAGATAATTCAAAATTCACGTTCACAAAAGCCTTTTTACATTACCTTCAAAAAAAAAGGAAGATAAAATAAACCAACCAGAAAAAAAGTTTAAAATTAAGACATTTTTATTTCATTAAAATACAGTGTAATACCGTCGTCACCCACGGACCCGGCCATATTTATACAGCAAAGTTAATCAAGCACGCACAACTGACCTATAAAGCTCAAAACTAAATGTTGTTGCACAGCTGTAACATGAGAGGGGTGGCTCCTGTTACAGGGCAGGTTAGCAACGGAGCGCTGTCTTGTGACGGATGAATGGCTATGCCCTCAATGTCACAGCCTCCATTTGCTGGATCAGGAAAGGCAGAGACTCGTGGCCATGGTCAACATGAGAAATCCAACTGGTCTGCAGGAAAACAAGTGATAAATGTTTGAATTAGACGTCTAATTCAGAGTCTACAAGAGCAATAATCAGACTTCATGCATGATAAACACGACGTTTTTATTTGTCAAGCTGTGAAGTTGCCTGAATGTATACATCTGCAGATGTTTCACATTTAACATATTAGAACTATATTAAACCAACAAGCCTCGTCATAAAATAGCCGCGTCAACATAATAGCAAGTGTTCAAATCTGAAGTGGCATGATGTGATCAAACAAGACCAGCTGTGTTCTGCCAGAGATCAGCTCAGACATGCGGCCTGTGCACTGCAGCTTGACTAGTCAGCAAAATATCTGAAAGGGAAAAACAACAACACATCGCTTCCCTATTTAGATCGCTAGAAGGGATCATTTCTACTATGATTCTCACCTATAAACATCCAGAAAAAAACAATGGCATCATGAGGACGCGCTCTTGGTTCTTCTGCGCTTCATCTGGCTGTTGTGATATTTTTCAGCGATCTTCCTCTCGTGTCCAGCGGGGCAATGGCGGTTCGTGTTCAGCTCGATCTCCCTCTTGGTTCTGCCCTTGCCGCCGGCGTGGCAGGAATATTCGTGCAGGTTGTAGTAGTCGTACTGATCGTAGTAGGCTTCCTCGAAAGAAGCCAGTCTTTCCATATCTGTCGCCATTTGGAGACGCGGAGTAGCGGCTGTTTATCCCCGCAGTCTGGTCTGGGAGCAAGTAAACAGATGATGTCACTCTTTGTTTATATTCGCCAAGTCACGTGATAGCGCCACCTTCTCTTTGGTAGTTATTATTATGCTGTTATTACTGGTGTGTCCTAATGTGAAATTGGATATCTTTTTTTTATTTATTGAATTTGTTTTTTTTTTTTTAAACAGACTTAAAACAACACGTGCAGCTGTTAAATTTTGAGAGCTACAATTGCACCTAACGCATTGCAAAAAGTAGTAATACTTGTTTCACAGTTTGTAATTATTAAATTAAAAATTCAATGTGAATTATTAACAGTTATAAACTAACCTAATTGTGATTTTATTCACAAGTAAAATGATAAAAGTGAAGTCCATCATTAGTAGTGTTTTACATCTCTTACAGTTTTGCAAATCTAAGGACTTTTTATTCGCTGAAAGCACATCATATTGAATGTAGAGTGTTTGTGAACATCAAACTTCAAGTCTTACAGTTTCTAAATATTAACTGGCACGTTTTTTTTCTCATATTAAAATGTTTTGATCTGGTTTATTTCATTGGACCTCTGACTGTATGCTTAGTGCCGCTATTGTGCTCCTCGTCAGTTCGCATCAGTTCTTTCCAGTACTGAAAGAAAAGCAGAATTGTTATTTCTTCATTAGGGGAGGGATAATGTTTTATTATCAATACCTGCTATACAACTTTCTCTTTGACTAGTGATCTATGTTTGTTTTTAAATTTACCCGAGATTACCTGAAACTCACCTGGACTCTTTTTACCGATTGGCTCACACCCAGTTTAGGGGTATCCGGGTAAAGAAGGCTGAATACAAATTCACAGCACACTTTTATCATTTACATTTATAAAACTGTTACCTTCCACTTCTCAAATGTTCACTATTTTTGTGTTGGTTTGTCACATAAAATCCTAATGAAATACATTTAAGTTCAATTGGTGAAGCAGTCCATAAACATGACTGAAATACAAACTTGCTTTGAGGTGCAACACAAGCTGTCATGGTAAAAAGAAATATATAAATGGCTCTGTCTTGGACTTTCCTAAATTTATTTGGAAAACTTTTTCTACATAGTTGTTATTATCTTGTTTTCCTTTACTGCATCCTTCTTTTTTTCCTTTCTAAGTTTGTTCATGTTGCAGGTTTCTTCCTTCTAAAAGGAAGTCATTCCTCCTCATGTACTCAGGATGGTGGAAACAGCAAGTAAAGAAGAATTGATTCAATCGGTTAATTCATCGAGTTATGCTTTATTTAATTGGATTCCTTGAACTTTTTAGAACTTGCTTCGGATCTCCTTGAATTGTAACAATTTGTTTTAAAATACATTTTCAATTCCGCTGAAACTGTTTGTTGTGAAGGGACTTTAGTTGTGCAGTAGCACCATGGCTGAACTGAAACTCTCAGCTTATTCCTATCTGTATTTTCCTTACATTTCACAGCAGCCGCCATCGTTTGCATGATGAAGCACGCAGGAAGGCGGTATAATGAGAAGCAGACAAAGGAATGTAAAGAGGAAATTCACAACGCAAGGTGATTTTAAGGTAGAGGAAACAATAAGAAGGAAGTAACACTCATAAATAAAACCATCCATCCATCCATTTTCTAACACCGTTGTCCCTTAGTGGGGCCAGGAGGTGCTGGTGCCTATCTCCAGCGAACGTTTCAGGCGAGAGGCGGGGTACACCCTGGATAGATCGCCAGTCTGTCACAGAGCAACACAGAGACAGACAAGACAAACCATCCACAAACTCCAGTCCTCAAGGTCTGCTGTCCTGCAGTTTTTAGATGTGCCACAGGTACAAAACACTGAAATGAAATGGCTTAATTACCTCCTTCTTGTGTAGAGGCCTACTAATGACCTAATTATTCTATTCAGGTGTGGTGCAGCAGAGGCACATCTAAAAGTTGCAGGGCAGTGGCCCTCCAGGACTGGAGCTTGACACCTGTGATTTAGAGAGACCAATTATCCTGACAGTCATGCTTCTGGACTGTGGGAGGAAGCCGGAGTGCTGCAAGGCAACGATGCAACCAAGTGCGCCACTGTGCAGCCCCACAGCCAAAAGAAAGTATTACTATTTGATTAAAATACTTTTTAACTAAATAAATGAATGAATTGTGAAATTTATCATGAAGAGAGACAAACACAATTTTGATTTCACTGTATGTCCTCATTGTATGTTTCTTTGCTCCCCCCCACCAAACATTGTGGTAACTGTATAGTTAAATTACAGACAAATTGTCTGAAGTGCAGATAAAAAAAATAAAATTCTTTGATGTGATTAGTTTTATATGCAAGGCAGCCAGACTGGATTATGAGGTCTCCATTATTAAGTTCTGAACTCTAAGAACCTTTCTGTTTTATTTTTCCAACATGGAAATAAAAGTTTTACTTTTGTTTTATTTTATGACACAATTAAACAAAGAAGAAAAGGTCCCGTTGGATACTATTCCCAAACGACTACCAAAGTGGTGGCACCCGGGGAGGTTTGAGGTACTGAAAGCGGCATTTACAAAATAACAAAACTACTCTCAGCCGTGTTGCTTGCCAAAAGCTAATTGGTAGCGGCCCGCCCCTCACGGTGTGGCGCGTCCTGACGCTTTTCCACGTCGCAGCTCTGCCTCATAGGCGAACCAGCTGCGTGTGTATGCGTGTCTCCAGCTAGGCCAGAGAGTGATGGCGGCGCCCGTCCTGAGAGTGTCCACCCCTCGGTGGGAAAGAATAGCCCGGCTTCTCGTCTGCCTGCTGGGCATACTCCTTTCTCTGTATGCGTTTCACGTCGAGAGGGAAAAGGCCCGGGACCCGACTTATGAGGCCATGTGCGACGTCAGCAGCTCCATCAGCTGCTCGAAAGTGTTCAGCTCCAGGTAATTTGAATTCAGCAAAGAGCGCCTTCTGTGGCGCTCAATGAAAGCTGGCTGCTATTGTGGCAATCTGGGAAGGGTTGCGCGCTTTAAACTGTCAAATGCACTCCGCTAATGTTTGACTGCTGCCTTGGACGGCAGAGGCTTGACTGTAAAGCTGCCTTTTTTTTACTGCAGGGATGCTGAAAGATATTTGCTAGGCAGAAAACCTCCAGAAAGAAGCTCCCTGCCTGTAGTTAATAAGCACAACATTAGCTATTTAGCTTGGCAAAGCTAACGTTGCTAACCGCTAGCAAACAGGCTACCCGTAAGTTACTTTTAGCCGGCTTTCTTTTAAGTGAATAACGACGGATAAATAATTTATGAATTGTAGTTTTCTAACATATTTAACCCAAACTTTATCTGCTTGGTGAGCGTAAAGAAGAGGTGGTTTGAGCTTATTGAAATGTTTGTATTGTTGGAGTACCCTTGGCTAAAACTAGAATTTCTTGTGGTTCAGGCTTTTTAATATCGCTGTATTTCGTTAAATAGACGGCGCTCACTTATTCTATTGTCATTCGTCCCCAGCTATCAGTCTGACCCACTGGTGGAAGCGTTCACACTGGACAACTGCAGAAACGGAGAACAGTCTCTGAGCATAATCAGGCTCTGGTGCCAGTTACACATACAGCCGCAACTCAGCTGATAGTCTGCTGCTAACTGGACTTTGTGTTGTTTCTGATTGGTTTAGATTGTCTTTAAATGTTTGCTTCATTGTTCAACTTAGGATTACAGTCTTCAGGTTCAACATGAAGGGGTTTCTTTCCAAATTCTAAAAGAAATGCAACCTGTAAGGGGGAAATAAAAATCAGTTTTAGATGGAATGGTTAAGACTGGAAAATACTCACTAATGAAATGATTGTAAAACTTGCCAAGCCCAGTGTTTGGGTGCTAGTGCAGTCATTTATCCAGCAGTCCGTTGTGTTTTTCAGTTAAATGTTCAAAGATGGCAGGAAATTTGAAAATATTACTTGATGATTATGTGTCATTGAAAGATTGAAGATTAATACCCAAACAATGACTAGTCTTAAAAAATGCAAACATTTAAAAAAAAAAAAACATTTTAAATAAGTAATGCTTAGCCTGGTGGGGACACAAGTAAAACCTGTTGGCCTACCAGGCTTATAATACACTGAGGGAAACCCTGACTGATTAAAAAAAAAATCTGAGAATCAAAACATGTTTAATTCTTGTCCCATTATCTGAAAATTGAAATATTCATTTCTGGAAATAGCTGTTTGCACAACATTAGCTTGTTAGCAATGTTGTTGTTGGCACAATATACTTTTTTTTTTTTGTGCTAAAATAAATACTGTTTTAGCGATAGTGCTTGGTTTCAGACTTGATACAGCACTGTCATTTTTGTCACTAATTAATGACTTCAGTTTCTGAAGTGACCTATGT
Source organism: Poecilia formosa (assembly GCF_000485575.1). Taxonomy (NCBI): domain Eukaryota; kingdom Metazoa; phylum Chordata; class Actinopteri; order Cyprinodontiformes; family Poeciliidae; genus Poecilia; species Poecilia formosa. The sequence goes on along the minus strand of NW_006799953.1, from coordinate 353,837 downwards.
GCACTGATTAATTTAAGATGGGGGTGTCCAAAGGGCCGGCATCCTGCACATTTTAGTTCTCTCCCTGGTGGTAGCAGCAACCTTTTCAGGTCTTCTAACGAGCAATCATTTGATCCAGGTGTGTTGAACCAGGAAGAGAACTAAAACATGCCGGCCCTCCAGGACCAACTTTGGGCACCACTGATTTAAGAGCTTAAGTGTATGTGCCAAACATGTATTTTTTTTTATTTTTGTCACTGTTTAATTCAGGATAATTTAATCCAGATTTGCAG
>NW_006799953.1:336042-353555 GCF_000485575.1 Poecilia formosa | reverse complement strand
CGCCATTGAAAGATTGAAGATTAATACCCGAACACCGACTATAAAGTCTTAAAAAATGCAAACATTTAAAAAAAACATTTAAATAAGTAATGCTTAACCTGGTGGGGACACAAGTAAAACCTGTTGGCCTACCAGGCATATAATACACTGAGGGAAACCCTGACTGATTTAAAAAAAAAAAAAAAAATTTGAGAATCAAAACATGTTTAATTCTTGTCCCATTATCTGAAAATTGAAATATTCATTTCTGGAAATGGCTGTTTGCACAACATTAGCTTATTGTTAGCAATGTTGTCGTTAGCACAATATTTATTTTTTTGTGCTAAAATAAATACTGTTTTAGCGATAGTGCTTGGTTTCAGACTTGGCACATCACTGTCATTTTTGTCACTAATTAATGACTTCAGTTTCTGAAGTGACCTATATTCACTGATTAATTTAAGATAGGGGTGTTCAAAGGGCCGCCATCCTGCACGTTTTAGTTCTCTCCCTGGTGGAGCAGCAACCTTTTCAGGTCTAACGAGCCATCATTTGATCCAGGTGTGTTGAACCAGGAAGAGAACTAAAACATGCAGGATGCCGGCCCTCCAGGACCGACTTTGGGCACCACTGATTTAAGAGTTTAAGTTTATGTGCCAAACTTGTTTTTTTTTTTTTGTCAACCAAGTATCACTGTTTGATTCAGGATAATTTAATCCAGATTTGCAGGGAAACAATCCCCCACTTAAAAGCCAGATTTAGTCCCTGCCTTCTCGGTTGTTTTGCAGAGCACAAATGACAAAACCCAGCTTGGCAGAATAAAAGGCCACAATGTCTCTGGAATGCAGACTGTTGAAGACTTGTTGCATATTTGTTTGATGAGTTGCATTAGTCCTGCCCTCTTCAAACCTGAAAAAATACCCAGCTGGAGGTATTTCCTTGTCAGCCAAACTTTCTCAGTGTGAATGCATAGTTCCCTTGGCATGGTTACCTCAAATGAATGAATATAAAAAAATATTGATGCCTTAACCTGCCTGTAAAATATACAAGCATTTGATGTACTTTCCAGGTGCTTATGAGATGGAATATTACTTTTTGTCATTTTACACTTATTAGAATAGCACTGGAAGTCTAGTAAGCTGACATTGGCCTGTGAAATTGTTGCCTTATCTACTATTCTGCAGGCAGCTGATTGACTGATGTGGCATTCACTGCTTGTAGTTTTTCAAATGAATATTTTTTACCTTCAATAAAGTCATGGGTAACTTCCCTTTAGGGAAATTCCCTTGACTGTCCCTGACAAATGGCAAAATGTAATGTTTTTTTGTAAGCAAAGGACAAGTGTTGTAGCCTTATTTTAGCCAGCCAGCAGTATGCAGTCGAACTCCCCTAAAATCCTGCAAAAACTTCTGGTTTCTCCAGGAAGTATAGAATAGGAATGCTCTGATTGAAAATTTGAATATTTTTTTAAAAATGGCGGTATTTGTTGATTCTGGAAGTCTGCCCATGAATCACAGTAATTTACATAAGGGAATCTCTTCATCAGTGTTCTGTATTAAAGTGACTACCCATCAGGTGGTGATGTAAAACATGCTTTATTCACAACAGGTTATTTTTCTTTTAAAGGTAGAAATCTTTCAGTTTGTTTATATAGCTCCAATTTCCAACAAATGTCATCAGAGCACTTTACAAAAATGATTTCAGTTCAATTACACGTATATTCAGTTTGATCTCAGCTATCAAACCATACAGTAAGCTTAATTAATTATTCAAAGTAGCTTAAAAAAATTTTTTCAAGCAGATTGCATCGAAGCACCGACTTACAGAATTCACTCCTCCTGGACGAGCATGCAGAGCTTGTGGCGTTGACTTTACAGCAATCCCTTGTAATGAACATTCATGTAACAACAGTGGAAAGGAGAAACGGCCTTTAACAGGAAGAAACCTCCAGCAGAACTTGACTCAGGACAAGCAACCATCTGCCACAACCAACAAGTGGTCTGCCACAACTGATGGCTGCAGTGCAACATTATTAAAACTAGCAAACTTGTGGCGCTGTAGTTTATTTTATACATTTTAAATTGCAGTTTTTAAATAAACTTTTATTCTACAAGTATTTCCTTGTCAGCTAAGCGATTTATAAAAAAAACTTGGCTTACAAGGAAATGCTTGTCAGCAATTCATACACCTGTCACAATGAATGGAACTGAAATAGCTGATGTAAACTGATGAGATAAAATACAGGAACTGAGTTGTGGTGTTTAGCAATAAAAGAAGTGCTTTGAGGATTTGGCTTCTTAAACTTGCGTGTCACTCTAGTGGTACTCACTCATTTTGGTGCTAAAAGGTAAATATTAAGCAAAATAAGATTGAAATTCTAACCTGAGTGCCAATGAAATGCAAAGTTAAGAGTGGGCAACTTTTACGGACACACCCTTTGAAGTCGAATTTCTGACTTGTAAGGTTGAAGCTAAGTGCACTAGTGATTTTTTTTCTTTTCAATAAAATAAGTCAAGTTTATTAAAGCTTATTTCAATAAATCAGTATCTACAGCCTCTGATTGAATTCCATTACTGACTAATCGTAGGTAATCCCAACAATTAGCAAAACTTTCTGGTTTTCTGACTAGCAGCTGATGTAAAACTCAGTTTGGCTGAATGCTGTTCTGATCACAGTTGAACTTATTTTAGCTACTTCTGATATTGGATTCAGATGGAAACTTAAGAGAAGTGTAATGGAGAATATTTCGAGAACCCTTGTGGAAATTGAATTTGGAAAGAAGTGTTTGACTTCTTAAGCTGCTGCGGCAAACGCCTCTGTAGAACAACAGAGGGAGAATGGGGAGTTTGATTCAAGTTATTTCTAAATTATAAATGGTAGTTTTGGGGAGAGGTGAAGTCTACTAGATGCTGGCATCATTGGATGTTTCAATGAGTTCAAGGAGCCTTTTATCACCAAAGGTGTTGCTTTTGAGCATAATTTCTGGTTCAGAACAGTCATTATGATTCCATCCGCTTTGTTAAACTTGGATGTTGGAGGAAATTGGCGCACGGCACAATGTTTTGTAGCATTGAGTAACTTTGTGCTGTGTGAAGGACACAATGTCACCATGTGTTTACTATCGAACATCTTCTGAGTCAAACCCTGATTTGTGTGCCAGACATCTTAAATTTTAATGGAATCCTTATGAGAGTATACACACACACACACACACACACACACACTCTTTCTGGTTGCCTGCATTTTTTTTTTCTAGAAACTTTTTCTGACTGCAGCTTTTACATAAAATATATCGCTACATGCATATTTTATTTCCTAAAGTGCAACATCATAGTGTTCCTTTTGTAAATTGGAACACAGTGAAGCTAAAACTGATGGAGGTGTTTCTGTCTCAAATGGAAATTGTATATATATATATTTTTGTACAGTTTTGGCTTAATTACCTCTGAAGTTTCTCTTTACAAAATACCCCTTTTTTGATTCTGTGTATCTAGGTTAACGATTAATCGATCACTAAACTAGTTGGCAATTATTTAAGCAATCGATTAATTGACTTATCTGAATTGTTTCAGACCAAATTTAAATCGGTCACAAATGGACCTGGTGAACTCTAAAGTGTAAGTTTTAATTCATGTGACCATGAGTTGGTCAAATAGTCTTGGCTCATGTTTTAAAGATCAGAAAGCTTTCCAGGCTCAAGTTGGAAGCATGTTTTAGCACAGCTCTGCCTTGAAAAGCACATTGTTGCTCAAAGGTATTCCAAGTTTTCCAGGAAGTGAGGGCTACCTGAAATTCCTTGAAAAAGAGGTGGAAAACCCCCCTTAAAGAAGAAAACAAGTTTAACTGCAGCATCAATAACGGGCCAACCACCGGTTAACAAACCACTAATTCTGTCCATTTTGCTCTCCAAGAATTCCAGGAAGTTGCATCATTCCCTGACTGCAAGGACATGTTTTATCATTGTTACCCACAGTGCTCAACTTTTTGTTGGATTTCCTGAAATAAAATTGTCCTCTTTGGTGGTGTTTCTTTTTCCTGGTCTAGGTGGGGCCGAGGATTTGGACTCCTGGGCTCCATTTTTGGGAACGATAGTGCGCTGAACCAACCCAACAGTGTCTACGGGATACTCTTTTATGCCTTTCAGCTCTTACTAGGTAAGATGCAATTTTAGTTGACGCAACCTGCTGCGAGCGCAGCAGATTCGGGAGACTTTTCCTCTCGCTTCAGGCACCGCCTCTGCTGAATCTCCCACCTTATGTTGCAGCTAAATTTGACCAAACTTGACCCAGATGCCCCCTGGAATAATATCAGACCACCATATGGAAATTATATTTGTCCTCTTAAATCTAGGGTATCTAATGAAATGATGGCAGCATCAAGTGGGTTGACCTCTAGAAGTAAACGTTGCTGTTGCTGAGCCATAATTCTGAACATTTCTCCTCATGTGCAGCTTGTTTGAACTTGAATGCTTCTTTGTCACAGACACCTTGTCCTCCCATCAGATGGGAGCTATGCTGGTAGACTCGCTCGGCAACCTGGGCTCGACAACAAACAAGAGCTTCTTTTTTAAGCCATATCAGTTACCTCATATGTGACTGAAACAACAGCAGCTCAGTTCAACCAAGAAACATGGGGAAACGCTGAAGGCTGCTTTGAAAATTTTGATTATTCCCATTTCCTTTGACCTGTCCAGAGAAACATATTGGCACCCCTCTAACTTTTTGTCATGCAACTACTATAAACTTCACTTTTTTTCCCCCCACTTCAGTAGTGGATAAGGGTGGGCAATTGTAATGACAATAAAAATTATTATGAAATTTATTATATTAAAACATTCCTATTTAAAAGAAGCCTCTTCAGGATGCCACTTAAAGAAGTGTGATTTAAATCATTAAATGGCTCGTATTTTTTTTAATTTCTGCCATTTGTTGTAGAAACGGTGCAGAAAATCGTAAAAATAACGTCTGTTTTTCTTCAAACATTAACTGAAGTTTATAGTGACACGATAAAAATTCTCATCGTGAAAATAAATTTTTTTTGATGTTTGGAAAAAAAATGACGCACGACTTTCATAAATATTAATCTGACAGTCTTGTGGGATATGTTTTAACCAGCTCTGCAGTAAAAACATATTTCCGTGTCTATTGAAAAGGAGAGCATTTGCAAACAGCAAATAAGTATTGCCCACAGAGTTCTAATTAGATGGACGTCTGGGTTTTGACTACACCATTATTACAAAGGAATGTGCTAATAAACCCTTCCATTGTAGCCCTGTTGACATGTTTTCCTCTGGTGTTGCCCTGTTTTAGCTTCAGCCATTTTCCCACAAACACTGACCTGCTTCCCTGCCCCTGCTGAACAAAAAGCATCACTCCTTCATGTTTTCTACCTCAGATAGAAACCTTTAATTCTGGCCTCATCCTGTTGGCTCTGACTACGCCTCTGCACAAAAGTCTCACTATTTGTTTTGCTGTCTTTTTATTACCTTCCTTTGTGCCGTTGCGACCTTGTGGCAACACTTTAAAAACAATCCATAAACGGCTCCATCTCATCACTTCTGTAAACGGTGTGATGCTTTGTGACGTCGACGTTCTTCTGCATATCGCATTGGGTACATAAACTGTTCAAGCAGAAGTCTGAACGACCACGCAAAAAAAAAAAATCAGATTTCATCAAAAGCAGTGACGATTGAGCATCAAGATCTGCTGTAAGAATGTAGCTTAGCCAAGCTTTGAGGCCTCTGGAACAGCTGGATTTTTACTGAAGTCAAGTCACATTTATTTCGGTCTGATTGCTTGCTCTGGATTTTATTTAGGGGAATCTGATTAAAGTGGGTTGAGTGCACTCCACGCTTTTAAAATTCACAATTAAGTCTATCATATGAGCTTACAATAATCCTCATTGGTCAAGAATATGTTTACATATTAAACCTTGTGAATCCAGACTGTGCAAAGTGCAGCTTTAAACGCCGATCATGTCAGTGAATGAGGCGCTGTGCTGCTCCAAACAGTTATGGACCTCAGTGTTGATCAGAACGCATAACGGTGGTCATTTCAGGGATAAGTAGCAAAATCCCCTAAATGTCAGCTCATTTTTATTTAATTATTAAGGCTCACTTTGTTCATACCCGCTAATATTGTCTTCTCATTCAGTAATCGATGAATCATGAATAATCTGAATTGCTTCAGCCCCAACACGGACCCTTCAGGTTTAGGTGGATTCTTGTGTGAATTGAACAGAACCAGTAATTCCCAGCTGTTGCAATGCCCGGAGGACACCCAGACTTCAAAGTCTGTGACCATGCTTCATGTGACAACACAATATGACCAGTCTGCTAAGCTGTAAAAGGTGAATGTCATCACGAGGAGGCGCTCAGTACAAAAGGAGAACTGTCTGAGGCCCGATGCCTCGGCGGAAAGCGCAGACTCATCAGCTTTGGTTTCTTTCTTTTTCTTTTCTGTCCCTCTCTGCTCAGCTAAGCTTCTGTTTGTTTCTTGCCGCAGGAATGACCGTCAGCGCAATGGCTGCCCTTTTCCTCATGACGACGTCCATCTTGTCGGTGGTGGGTTCGCTCTACCTGGGCTACATCCTCTACTTTGTCCTAAAGGACTTCTGTGTCATCTGCATCACCACATATGCGCTGAACTTCATTCTGTTTATCCTCAACTACAAGCGACTGGTTTACTTGAATGAGGCCTGGAAGCAGCAGCTTCAGGTCAAGCAGGACTGAGCTGCCGAGAGGAGGCACGAATTCAAAGTCAAAAAGAAAAAAAGAAAAGCAACCTGATGACAAAATATTAAAAAAAAAAAGGAAAACGTAACGCAACCTCTGAACTTTTGACTTGCCACCAGGAGACCTTGCTTCCAAACGATGTTTATTCTGCTGTGTGTTGAAAAAAAAGTGAAGAAATTTAACTTAAATGTTGGGCCTGACATCTCAATATTGATTGCAAACACTGAAGGATTTGTAAGTGAAAGATGGCTTTTGTCCCTTTGAATCCCCCCCTTCCCCTCCATTTAACCTTTCACTTATGGGCTCGGCTGTCTGCGTGTGGGTTTGGGTGGAAAACACAACGCTGCTGAGGTGGAAGTACCCGCACAAGACGCACCAACGGAGGACAGCTCTGGTCTGAACAAAAAAACGGATCGCAGACTGGAAAAAGTGGAGACGGGACATTAAACGGTGAAATTGACAGATCATCTGTACTCGGAGGTGAGCAAAAGTCCCAAAGTCGAAACACAACGCCCATTTGGTTACAGTGCAAGTCTGCAGATGAGGTTTCTACAGCAGGTTGAGAAGAGGATGATGCAACGATTACCATTTATAAAGGATGATTTGTTTTTTCTTCCATGTTTACACTTTGTAGTACATTTCTGTTTTTGTTTTTTTTGATGAGGACCACTAAAATAAAACATGGGACAATGTGAGATACTGTGTGTAGATCAGTCAGATTTTTTTTTTTTTTTTTTGCAATTCTGTAAATAGCTGCTGAGCAATACACCGGGCTAGATCGTGGCATAAATGACAAAACCCCAACCAATAAAAGCTTAAACGGTAAGACGACAGATCTGTAAGGTCGGGGTGGATGAGTCCGAGGATGTGCTCGGGACTTCTTCCTGCTCCGTAACAGCCTGGTCAGGCTTGCAGTTCAGACAGCTGTCTTCGTTTTAGACGTGGAAGTAATTGCATCAGAAACAGATCTGCAGGTTTCTTCTCACAATTTGCTCAAAGGCACCCTCACTCTTATTTTTTTTTTTTTGTCATGTGAAAAGCATTCCTGACCACCACACAAGTGGGATTCTTTGAGACTTATGTGCCTAAAGGAGTGTTAAGGTGAATTACCTTTTTGTTTTTGTTAAACATTTTAGTTTTGGGGGAAATTGGGAGGGAGTTGACGTCAACACCAATTTTTCCTCATTGTTTTATCGTCACAGGGGACATTTTGTTCTTGTAAATGAAGAGCCTTGGCATGGGCCGGTGTGGGACTCCTGGTAAAACCACAGTATCACAAATTTCAGTGTTTATGAAGCAGAATATGATCCTTTTTTTGCAGCCCCTGGTTTTTTTTTTAGAGTAACAATGCTATTAAACAAGCTGGTGCTAGCTGGGGAATCAGTCAGCCTATTTGCAGTTGGCTTCCAAACAGAAATGCCATTTGTAGTTTGCCAACTTGTAAGAAATGAGCAGTGTTAAGCAGTAGTTTATAGGCAGAGCTACTTTAGTACACTTTCAGCCTGCTGGCTGGCAGTGTGTCGCAACAGTTGCAAACAGCCAAGGAAAACTGGTCAACTAAACACATTTTTTGGTTTGCATTGAGGTAGGCTAGCATTAGCTGGTTAGTCAGGCTGCCTGCTCAGGTAGCTCACTAATCTCTCCTTCAAAAAAGTTCCCAACAACCCAATTTTTAACCCTCCATGCAACACTCAAGAGGAGTGTGCCAGATGTCACGGTTGGACAGTGGGGGGGGGGGGGGCTGTCCTGTCAGACCGTCAATTCCCAAAACCACACAAACTGGTAAAAACACTCTGGGATAAATAATTGGACCCAGTCTCTTAAGACCATGTTAGGGTTAAGGTAGCTGACTGGCTTTGTTCAGCATGTGTGGGAGGGGAAGCGTTGCATTTTTTTCCTACGCTCTATGGCGTCTTTGACGCCATCTCTTTCTTTGCCATCTCATTAAAAGGACCTGAATCAGGAACACTACACCAATATATTTTTATTTTTTTTAAGTACCTTGATCCCGGTAACCGGTCCATGCCTGGAAGATACCGCTGAAGTGTTTTGTCCCTCTTGTCATCTCACAAAGTAGCAATAGGCTGCTACACTGTGACCGTCTGCACATGGGGCGGAATGGCCCACTGGCAGAGGCGACTTCAGCCTCGCGATTGCACTAAAAATCGCCTGGCTTTTGCATACGGTTGGTGGGGTGTTGGTTGAACGGTCACAGGAAAAACAAAAACTAGTGCACTGTTGATGTGAACTGCACATGTGAACCAAGGAGTTAGATTTACTAAAGAACTAAATGTTGCGTTTAAGCCATATGTGGATTGTTTTTTTTTTTTGTCCTGATAAGACAACCAAGTCCCTCACTGTTTTAAATCGCACCAAGCTTTAGATCTAACATAGTCTGGTGAAAGCAGAACTAGACTGCTCTATGGAGAAAGCAGATGTAGCTTCTAGAGATTCATTTTTCTTCCATCCAGAGGTCTTTTTTTTTCCCTCTTCACATGGCCACAACAGTCTTACACTTTCAAAGATCTGTAACAGTCACTGTAATAAATGTAATGGTGTGATTCATCTGTGGTAATAAACCATCTCGCCTATGGTTCCCTTAGTACGATTTGCATCCTTCCTGTTGTAAATGAAGGGAGTGTTGAGGTGCTGATTAATGTCGAGCCGTGCTTTCAGTGACATGCTTCTAGAGACGAATTGTGAAATCATTGAAGTAATGAATCTATCCTGGCATGTTGTGACCTGTGCCCCTGCTTGTTTCGGTTTATTGTTGACCATTTTCCAAGGCAAACGCAATGTTTTAGCCCCAATTATTTTCCCCCTTTACATTCCAGGCACACATTCTTTTCTCTGCAGACCATAATCCTGTCAGTACTTATGAAAAAGGCATGAGTTGCTCTGGATTTCTCATGGTATAAGCTGATGTAAAAAGGCCACAATATCAGTACTTATACCAAGATTTTCACAAACAATATGTAACAATTTTAAACAGAAAAGCAATGATTATTATTAGTTTTAATATAATTTAATCAGTTGTCTTGTGCTGTTTTGACAAGTATGGAAGGATTTTTATCCTTTCTCTAAGTAAGGATGAATATTTAAGTATTTAATGTTGGGAATTTCTGGATTTTATTGCTCATTCCATTTTTAGTTATTACAAATTCTGGAAAAATAAAGTTACATGGATTTACTTTTATGTGACATCGGGTTTGTGACATTTTGAGGATTTTTTTTCCTGCTTTTTTTATTGCCAGATGAAACTCATTCAAATATAAAGAGCAATTTCACCAAATTTTTTTGGGCCTCTGCCAGCTTTTTTTTAAAAAAAAACCAGACCAACATTTGTGATTAAAGTTGATCTTAGAATTGAAAATGCTTCACTTTTTTTCCAATATTTTTCTGAAATTATGGTTTTACTATTTACAGAAACTGATTTTAAAAGATTTAAATTCAGGATCATTCAGTCCAGACTTTTCAGTATTATGCATTTTAAACTGTCTAGATGCCATAAAAAAAGTGAAATAGCCCTTTATCACACTGCCAATTCACCGTGTTTCATGATCGCTGAGGGGTAAAAACGGAGCATATAAATTAACTAATGGGCGATGATGATATGAAAAATCTACAAAATAACTGAAATGTAAATGTCATGGGAACCCTCAGTAATTATTTCGAAACAAACTCAAGTAAAAATACTTCATCAAATATTGGAAGAAAAACAAATTAGCTGGTTTACTACACGGGCTAGCTGCTCTGCTAGCTAGCCTGACGTTAGCTGCTGAACAGACATACGACGCCAACTGTGTTGTAAAGTCTAAGAATATAATTGTTAGTTTCCACATGAGTGCTTGTGTTACTTTGCAACTGGAAACTGTTTCAAACTGACAAATTAATCTTTTATCTTCTCTTTCGTTCTTATCTAGCACAGCTGGTTAAGCTAACTAACGGTGCGCCTCAACAGGCGCGGGAGGGGAAATTGATGCGGGAGAAACATTCAATCTGGCACATTCTGTGGTATCATTAAAAGGCATTTAAAGTGTAAGAATGGTGCAACATCAAATTTTAACATAATGTAATTATGCCTTTTTAAACCTGAACAGTGATAACCAGCCTATGTCAGCTTCTGAGTATTTAATTTTGCATTGTACCAGTCTGGGTGGGACTCCTTATGGTCTATATGTAGCTTTTTTATGTCATGTAGAAAAGAATGGGAACCAGTAGCTGCTTGACATCCGTTTGGTTTTTGTTGCCCATTTTGGAAACATTATACGTAAAACCAATATCCATCTTCATAAGGAATGAGCTTATAAAAAGTATGGCTTTTTATTTTTCTCAACACAAAACAAACTGACATTAAGCTGCCAGGCTCTTCCTGGAACTAAACTTGGGTCTGGTCGTTTTTACATAGACCAGGCTGTGCTAAGTGTGGAGCCACTCATGCGAGCCTTCTTACACTAATTCTTAAAAGTGACTGAGGAAAACACAGTTAGGAATTGTTGGGCATAAAGGATCACTTTGTTGTTGGATTATTTGATGTGAGTGATCAATTTTCCATTCTTATTAATATTTATTTAGGCCTAGAGGTATAACTGCCATTTTAGTTGCATCACTAATGCCAACAAAAGTGCCTTCTGTTTGACCACCCGGCCTCGAGCCAAAGACGAGCAACAGTAACAGCCTTGTAAGAAGAAGTAGTGCACCAGGCACTTCTGCTTGCCTTCCTAAGGATGGGATCACAGAAATTGGAAATTCCCAAAGATTTAACATCCAGTAACGTTGCAGTGCAGAAATGTGTTCACCAATTGCCAGACGGAAGACCCTGTCAAACCACTGTCGTTCATTGTTTTATTGTTCCTAAACCCCACCATGTAATTCTCCTCTTTTTGTCTAGATAAGAATGGTTTGTTTCAAAACAGTACACTGTTCAAATGAGATTGTAATTTTTCTTTGATTAATTTTGCCCTTTAGCTGTATAGACTGTTAACATTGAGTTATTTTAGTATATAAAAAAAACAAACAAAAAAAAAACTAAAGTTGAGGGGCTGGAGGGCTTGGAATTCATGTGTCAGTGAAAATTGTTTATTAAAATTCTTTGTGGAGGAAAACTTACTGGGTTTGCTTCTGTATTGCCACATAAGTTTTAAAATGTTGTATTTTCTTACATGGAAAAGTGTTACACTAACGGTAGTAATGTGCGGAGAAAAAAAATTAATTAATATATTCCAAAATATAAAGTGGAGCTAATTTGAACCTGTTGTGTTGAAATGATCTACCATTAAAACATTCCCTCTGAAAGTGTCATTTTTAATCATTTAAATAAACAGCAGTATTGGCAACATAATTCATCAGTATATCATTCAGCACAAAACAGTTTCACAGTACTAAACTAAACTTTTAAAAACAGAGAGAGCAACAATTATTCCTACAATTGGCAACGTATGGTTTTATACTTTTGTAATTCTACAACATTTAATAATAGAGTTGATGTAGAAAGATGTCGCACTTTAAGTAAATGTGCCTCTTGCGCAGAATATTAGCTGCCTAACTAGTCAGGCTACATGCTGTGAAACCCAACCTACAGGCAGCTGGTTACCAAATATGCCATTAATATTTGGTGGGGGCAAACCCACCCAATTCCCTGACCATGATCATTTGAAAATATTTTTTACATTTTGAAGAGACATTTCAAATCCACAAATTTTGAAAAATCTCTAAAATTTCTAATTCTTGTGTCAGTGGCACCCCCCAGAAAATATAATTTTAACTTACGTTTTATTTTACAAATCAGTTTATTGATTTGTACATTTATGTTTTGGTCAACATTTTTCAACAATGGCCCATGACCACCCCCGTCCCACCCCATGAGGATGCCACTGTCGTGAGAGTAAAATGTGTTGTATCCACATCACATTTCAGCCATCTGACCAGCAGTTTGTAGTAGAAGGTAGAGAAGGCGTCACACTATTGTATTCTGAAGGCAAGAAAAACAAATATGTTTTCTAGCATTCAAAAAAAAAAAAAACTTGGCAAAGAAGGAACATATGGAACATTTCAAATGTTTTAAACTTTTACCATGTTGCTGGTTGATCTGCATTATTCTACCTTAATTTTTTATTCACTTATTTAGAAAGGTTACATCCATCTTTCACCACTAACAAAAATAACACTTGGAGAGAAACCTGCTTAACTTGGCCATGCCTTGTGAGATGTTGAGCCTTGAGTTTGACATTTCTTTGGAAAAATCGTCATTTTCAAAAAATATATATCTTTAAGATTGATGATACTATTTTAACCAGGTTGTTGACATGACCGTCTTCTAACTTGAGATTATGTTCATTTCTTCCATTTTTAATTCAGCTTTGGAAACATTTAAACATTTGCTTCAGGGTGTTATTGGGCTTGTGAAAGAAACAAATGTTTCCCCTGTTACTTGATGCAACGTAGCAAAACTTCAGCTGTGTGAAACATTACTGTGGACTTTGGGGAAAAAATAAAAAGTTACTCTGAATGATTTGGAAATAGTTTCTAAAGCAAAACCCATAAAGAACATGTGTGAGTTTAAACGGCTGCTGTCAAAGTTAGAAAGGAATAATATTTGCCCGGCGTTGGTGGAACTTTTAACACAAAGGTCAGAGATCAGATGAGGGAAGATACACTGATAATAACCGTGATCACGCCACCAACAATAGTCGCGTCACTCTTGTTAACCCTTTAAGCATCATGCAAACATTTAGCCAGACGTTAGCTGTAGAAGAAAACAAATGACAGAACCTGAGGGATAAACGTAGTGCCATTATATCGTCTTTATTGCAGTGATTCAGACATAAAATGACTTCTTTCCTCTCAATTTAGTGAAATCAAACGTAACAATCAGATTTTCCCTTGCACTGTAACATGACATTATTGTCAGTATAAAGTCAGACTGGCATATTCCAACAGAAACTGTGTCCAAAGAGGAACCAATCATTCATTTGTCCAGCAATAAAACTGATTAGAAAAATATTGATGGAAAATGATCTAATAGTTTATTCCCTGAATACAGATGGATGGAAAATAAGCAAAGCTACAGTCAGATCATGAAACTGATCTATGGTTGATGCAGAAAAACAAACAAAAACAACACAACTGAATCTCAATTTGAAAAAGGTTTTAGTACAAATGGAACAGGAAGAACAACAAAGCTGAAGACATTTTTCTTTGATCCTTAAAAAAAATGGAAGTGTAACAAATAGGAGCAATTCAGACCCATTGAATTTAGTCTGCATGACTCAGAGCAACATGTCTACACTCAGCCTTGATTTGCTTAGGCAACTGTGACTTTTGCTTCTTCAAATACGTTTACATCATTTTCTTAGATTTGCAAAGCAAACACGGTTCGAGTCAGGTGACAATACCGTGAAGAACTCTAGACCAAATACGCCAGGTATTTTATCGTTCATTACATTTCAGATTAATTTCTTGATCCCCTCCATCCTATATATATATATATTAAAAAAATAATCTTGTTTTTGTTCTAGTTTACATTAGCTAAAATGACCTACAAAATGTAATATTAGTGAACACACACTTTTCAGAAGCTCATTAGATGAGATGCTCAACAGGCACCTAAATGCTCTTAGAGCGGCAGCTTCTGATGGATTTAACTTAATTTTCTAAAGAGTTTTGTCAAACTTTTGTTCTGGTTTATTCAATCTTCAGAAAACAAAGTTTACAAAGTCAGTCATTTGCATCAGTATTGGAGAGTCAGTTATTGTTTCTTTATGCTGAAGACAGTTTAATGGTCCCACCTATAAAGCTAAAATTATCTCCAGCTGATATAGTTGACAGACAGCTCAACAACTCTGGCAACAATTGTGCTGGGGTAGAGAAAATAAATTATTAATCGCACAGCCCCAATTACATACAGAAAATGCTTTATTTCTGTTTAAAGTCTCAACTTTTACCCAATAATGTACAAAGCCCTGAAATTTGAGAGAGATCTTATGATATCAGCACTGATGACTCACTGGGGTAAATCTGGACCGACGCCACGACTACTTCCGTCTGTAATTGAGCCAACTCTGCTCTATATAAAAATCCTGCGTCGCTTGCATATTACAAAACTGACTGCAAGCGTGAAGCTGACGATTAACGTTTTTTTAATACAGCACCAAATTGCAAACAATATAACCACGAGGCACTTTATGGAAAGACAGACGTCCATTCAGCCAAATCACTCATATTCAAAGTCAGTGCCATTGATCCTAGTTGTAATAAAAAGATTGCATCAAGTCACATACATTCATTTTTTTCTGGATGTGTGTGAAAACACAACGCTACAGGCTGAGCATGTTGGAGGATCTGTCCAGTGTCTTCAATGTCTTTGAACTTGAACATGAAGGCAGCTTTGCCTGTTCCACTCTCCTCTGGAAATGTTCTAATCAAATCCAGGAACCTTATTTAAAGCAGATTTTAAGGCTTTCCTGTGTTTTTGTGATTACTGTTGCCGTTTATTTTCCTCCCTCATAATTCCTGCCTGCAAGTCTCCTTAGTGGTAGATTCCAGCAGCTAATAAAGGGAACTGAAACTGTTTCTTATTGTTGTATCTGGCATTTTTTTGTTCCTGTTCTTGTTTTGTTTTCCTTAAAGAAAACTCAATAAAGATATTTAGAAATACAGCAGTTTATACAATCACAGAGACACTGGTGGAAAAACACAAAAAAGGATGGTTTAACTAGAAGAAGGACCTTGATGTCATTTTGATTAGACATGATTTTCCGTGCGGCTCCAGCTGTCCTGCGGGGCTAAACGCTTGCGTTGGTCACTCACAGTGGGCAGGGGTACTTGGTCCAGAGGGGCAGGGTGCCAGTTTCATTTGCCAGTCTCCAGTATCTCTCCTTGAGGATGAATGCAGCAGCTTTGGGTTGCCTTTGCCGAGTAAAGATCCCCTTCTTGTTCCCCACCACACGCGTGATCCCTGCAAACACAAAGATCAACAGAAATATTGGAGAAGACTTTAATAAAAATCTTAGCATTCACGTGTATGAAGAAAAAAGCAGGCATAAAAACTTTAACTATAGCCTCTGTATCAAGGCTACAAGCCCAGATCCTCATTTGAAGAAATTTAATTATCAGTTTTAAAACAATAAATTAAAAAAAATTGGAGATACACCTTAAACTCATCTGAACAAAACCCTTCAGATGACCCTGCAACTACAATGTAATTTTAACAGCAACACTCTTCAGTGTGGATGTCATTGAGTGAAGACTCAAAGTTAGCTACTTTCAGTATTGGTGAAATCCAAGGAAGAACCAAAAATTT
This sequence comes from Poecilia formosa, assembly GCF_000485575.1. Lineage (NCBI taxonomy): Eukaryota > Metazoa > Chordata > Actinopteri > Cyprinodontiformes > Poeciliidae > Poecilia > Poecilia formosa. Next base: position 337,542 of record NW_006799953.1, on the reverse strand, counting down.
AAACGGTTGTCTAAGTCATAACGAGATGCGTCTGCACTTCAATCAAACAGATAAAAGGAAGAGGCTGGACAGAAAAAAAAAACACTCTGAACTGTCAACACTCATCCATCTAAGAACGAGATGGATTTAGAAATGTTAGCACCCGTTGGAGACTCTTCAAACTAAAGTACATTGACTAGGAAGTACAAACAAACCTTGTTTTACAGAAGGTGCTCTTGCACAATGTTCCCTTTGCTCCTAATATAAATAATGGCCACACATGGCAGGCAGGCAAGCAGAAAAAGTTTTAAAAGAAATTATATTTAGCTAAATTCTAATTAAAAATCAGAGCTCTGGTTCACCTTGTGTAGTCATGAAGTCAGCAAAGTTCCAGATGAGCTCGCCGATGACGTACTTCTTCCTCTTCTGGTCGAACACGCCGTGGTACTGCTGCAGGACCACTTTCTGATACTCCTCAGTAAACATCACCGGGGGGTCCTGAGCGGAAATATGACTCAAATATCAAATGGCTTGTTGCTATGGTGATGAAAAAAAAGGTAAAATCCTTAGCAGACCCTCTCAAACAAAAATATGAAAGATTACATATTTAATGGGTAGGAATGGCATAATACGGTTGGGCTTTTAATTATGTGCTTACACTTGTTTTTCAGATCAAATGAATTGGTGTCCAATTTAAAATAAAAAACTGTGAAACAAAAAGTCTGGAAAACGTTTCTAATCCTCAGGATCCAAATATGTTTAAACGTGTTGGTTTTCAAGCATTGAAGCCTTTAACAATCCCACATTATTTTTAATAGGGTTGCAGTCAGAAAAAAAAAGCAAAGAGACTAAAACTTCTATAAAAGTGTTAAAATGCATCAATAAAAAGGCCAGAAACGAAGCCATTAATGGCCTGTGGGTGTAGACGCTCACGTTATGAAGCCCTGGCACGACATCGGCTCCGTACTCGCTCTGGATGATGGGCTTCTTGTACTTCCCGTACCAGTCCTCAAACTGAGTGTTGAGCTGGAGAGGGATGACCTCCACGTGGCCGGGGTCGTGGTACCAGGAGAAGTAGCTGTTCACACAGATGACGTCCACAAAAGGAGCCTGGAGGCGGAGCAAATTAATGTTTAATAAATACAAAAACAATACAACCTCACACACAGTCAGGATTCTTAAATTAAAAGTAGGTATTTTTCTACGTACTTCCATAGAATACAATCATTGATTGTTATGGAATAACGACACTAAGGGTTACTGATCTAATGTCACAATTATAAACTTTGCTGGATGATAAATTGTCCCAGAAATTATTGAGATAAACGATAATCTCGTCGTTTTGAGACCTTATTCACCTGATAATGGCATAATAACGCAAGTGTGTCCTCTCAAAGATCAACTTTAATTGTGTAAAGAACACCTGGTGCAGAAACTGGAAGATATTTAAAATGTAGATTAAAATAAAAAAAACACAAATGTTTATGAAGACTAAACTAAATTGCCCTTAAAAATCAGCTC
>NW_006799953.1:311360-331303 GCF_000485575.1 Poecilia formosa | reverse complement strand
GTGAAATAGCCCTTTATCACACTGCCAATTCACCGTGTTTCATGATCGCTGAGGGGTAAAAACGGAGCATATAAATTAACTAATGGGCGATGATGATATGAAAAATCTACAAAATAACTGAAATGTAAATGTCATGGGAACCCTCAGTAATTATTTCGAAACAAACTCAAGTAAAAATACTTCATCAAATATTGGAAGAAAAACAAATTAGCTGGTTTACTACACGGGCTAGCTGCTCTGCTAGCTAGCCTGACGTTAGCTGCTGAACAGACATACGACGCCAACTGTGTTGTAAAGTCTAAGAATATAATTGTTAGTTTCCACATGAGTGCTTGTGTTACTTTGCAAGTGGAAACTGTTTCAAACTGACAAATTAATCTTTTCTCTTTCGTTCTTATCTAGCACAGCTGGTTAAGCTAACTAACGGTGCGCCTCAACAGGTGCGGGAGGGGAAATTGATGCGGGAGAAACATTCAATCTGGCACATTCTGTGGTATCATTAAAAGGCATTTAAAGTGTAAGAATGGTGCAACATCAAATTTTAACATAATGTAATTATGCCTTTTTAAACCTGAACAGTGATAACCAGCCTATGTCAGCTTCTGAGTATTTAATTTTGCATTGTACCAGTCTGGGTGGGACTCCTTATGGTCTATATGTAGCTTTTTTATGTCATGTAGAAAAGAATGGGAACCAGTAGCTGCTTGACATCCGTTTGGTTTTTGTTGCCCATTTTGGAAACATTATACGTAAAACCAATATCCATCTTCATAAGGAATGAGCTTATAAAAAGTATGGCTTTTTATTTTTCTCAACACAAAACAAACTGACATTAAGCTGCCAGGCTCTTCCTGGAACTAAACTTGGGTCTGGTCGTTTTTACATAGACCAGGCTGTGCTAAGTGTGGAGCCACTCATGCGAGCCTTCTTACACTAATTCTTAAAAGTGACTTTGAGGAAAACACAGTTAGGAATTGTTGGGCATAAAGGATCACTTTGTTGTTGGATTATTTGATGTGAGTGATCAATTTTCCATTCTTATTAATATTTATTTAGGCCGAGAGGTATAACTGCCATTTTAGTTGCATCACTAATGCCAACAAAAGTGCCTTCTGTTTGACCACCCGGCCTCGAGCCAAAGACGAGCAACAGTAACAGCCTTGTAAGAAGAAGTGCACCAGGCACTTCTGCTTGCCTTCCTAAGGATGGGATCACAGAAATTGGAAATTCCCAAAGATTTAACATCCAGTAACGTTGCAGTGCAGAAATGTGTTCACCAATTGCCAGACGGAAGACCCTGTCAAACCACTGTCGTTCATTGTTTTATTGTTCCTAAACCCCACCATGTAATTCTCCTCTTTTTGTCTAGATAAGAATGGTTTGTTTCAAAACAGTACACTGTTCAAATGAGATTGTAATTTTTCTTTGATTAATTTTGCCCTTTAGCTGTATAGACTGTTAACATTGAGTTATTTTAGTATATAAAAAAAACAAACAAAAAAAAAACTAAAGTTGAGGGGCTGGAGGGCTTGGAATTCATGTGTCAGTGAAAATTGTTTATTAAAATTCTTTGTGGAGGAAAACTTACTGGGTTTGCTTCTGTATTGCCACATAAGTTTTAAAATGTTGTATTTTCTTACATGGAAAAGTGTTACACTAACGGTAGTAATGTGCGGAGAAAAAAAATTAATTAATATATTCCAAAATATAAAGTGGAGCTAATTTGAACCTGTTGTGTTGAAATGATCTACCATTAAAACATTCCCTCTGAAAGTGTCATTTTTAATCATTTAAATAAACAGCAGTATTGGCAACATAATTCATCAGTATATCATTCAGCACAAAACAGTTTCATAGCACTAAACAAAACTTTTAATGTTTATTTAAAAACAGAGAGCAACAATTATTCCTACAATTGGCAACGTATGGTTTTATACTTTTGTAATTCTACAACATTTAATAATAGAGTTGATGTAGAAAGATGTCGCACTTTAAGTAAATGTGCCTCTTGCGCAGAATATTAGCTGCCTAACTAGTCAGGCTACATGCTGTGAAACCCAACCTACAGGCAGCTGGTTACCAAATATGCCATTAATATTTGGTGGGGGCAAACCCACCCAATTCCCTGACCATGATCATTTGAAAATATTTTTTACATTTTGAAGAGACATTTCAAATCCACAAATTTTGAAAAATCTCTAAAATTTCTAATTCTTGTGTCAGTGGCACCCCCCAGAAAATATAATTTTAACTTACGTTTTATTTTACAAATCAGTTTATTGATTTGTACATTTATGTTTTGGTCAACATTTTTCAACAATGGCCCATGACCACCCCCGTCCCACCCCATGAGGATGCCACTGTCGTGAGAGTAAAATGTGTTGTATCCACATCACATTTCAGCCATCTGACCAGCAGTTTGTAGTAGAAGGTAGAGAAGGCGTCACACTATTGTATTCTGAAGGCAAGAAAAACAAATATGTTTTCTAGCATTCAAAAAAAAAAAAAACTTGGCAAAGAAGGAACATATGGAACATTTCAAATGTTTTAAACTTTTACCATGTTGCTGGTTGATCTGCATTATTCTACCTTAATTTTTTATTCACTTATTTAGAAAGGTTACATCCATCTTTCACCACTAACAAAAATAACACTTGGAGAGAAACCTGCTTAACTTGGCCATGCCTTGTGAGATGTTGAGCCTTGAGTTTGACATTTCTTTGGAAAAATCGTCATTTTCAAAAAATATATATCTTTAAGATTGATGATACTATTTTAACCAGGTTGTTGACATGACCGTCTTCTAACTTGAGATTATGTTCATTTCTTCCATTTTTAATTCAGCTTTGGAAACATTTAAACATTTGCTTCAGGGTGTTATTGGGCTTGTGAAAGAAACAAATGTTTCCCCTGTTACTTGATGCAACGTAGCAAAACTTCAGCTGTGTGAAACATTACTGTGGACTTTGGGGAAAAAATAAAAAGTTACTCTGAATGATTTGGAAATAGTTTCTAAAGCAAAACCCATAAAGAACATGTGTGAGTTTAAACGGCTGCTGTCAAAGTTAGAAAGGAATAATATTTGCCCGGCGTTGGTGGAACTTTTAACACAAAGGTCAGAGATCAGATGAGGGAAGATACACTGATAATAACCGTGATCACGCCACCAACAATAGTCGCGTCACTCTTGTTAACCCTTTAAGCATCATGCAAACATTTAGCCAGACGTTAGCTGTAGAAGAAAACAAATGACAGAACCTGAGGGATAAACGTAGTGCCATTATATCGTCTTTATTGCAGTGATTCAGACATAAAATGACTTCTTTCCTCTCAATTTAGTGAAATCAAACGTAACAATCAGATTTTCCCTTGCACTGTAACATGACATTATTGTCAGTATAAAGTCAGACTGGCATATTCCAACAGAAACTGTGTCCAAAGAGGAACCAATCATTCATTTGTCCAGCAATAAAACTGATTAGAAAAATATTGATGGAAAATGATCTAATAGTTTATTCCCTGAATACAGATGGATGGAAAATAAGCAAAGCTACAGTCAGATCATGAAACTGATCTATGGTTGATGCAGAAAAACAAACAAAAACAACACAACTGAATCTCAATTTGAAAAAGGTTTTAGTACAAATGGAACAGGAAGAACAACAAAGCTGAAGACATTTTTCTTTGATCCTTAAAAAAAATGGAAGTGTAACAAATAGGAGCAATTCAGACCCATTGAATTTAGTCTGCATGACTCAGAGCAACATGTCTACACTCAGCCTTGATTTGCTTAGGCAACTGTGACTTTTGCTTCTTCAAATACGTTTACATCATTTTCTTAGATTTGCAAAGCAAACACGGTTCGAGTCAGGTGACAATACCGTGAAGAACTCTAGACCAAATACGCCAGGTATTTTATCGTTCATTACATTTCAGATTAATTTCTTGATCCCCTCCATCCTATATATATATATATTAAAAAAATAATCTTGTTTTTGTTCTAGTTTACATTAGCTAAAATGACCTACAAAATGTAATATTAGTGAACACACACTTTTCAGAAGCTCATTAGATGAGATGCTCAACAGGCACCTAAATGCTCTTAGAGCGGCAGCTTCTGATGGATTTAACTTAATTTTCTAAAGAGTTTTGTCAAACTTTTGTTCTGGTTTATTCAATCTTCAGAAAACAAAGTTTACAAAGTCAGTCATTTGCATCAGTATTGGAGAGTCAGTTATTGTTTCTTTATGCTGAAGACAGTTTAATGGTCCCACCTATAAAGCTAAAATTATCTCCAGCTGATATAGTTGACAGACAGCTCAACAACTCTGGCAACAATTGTGCTGGGGTAGAGAAAATAAATTATTAATCGCACAGCCCCAATTACATACAGAAAATGCTTTATTTCTGTTTAAAGTCTCAACTTTTACCCAATAATGTACAAAGCCCTGAAATTTGAGAGAGATCTTATGATATCAGCACTGATGACTCACTGGGGTAAATCTGGACCGACGCCACGACTACTTCCGTCTGTAATTGAGCCAACTCTGCTCTATATAAAAATCCTGCGTCGCTTGCATATTACAAAACTGACTGCAAGCGTGAAGCTGACGATTAACGTTTTTTTAATACAGCACCAAATTGCAAACAATATAACCACGAGGCACTTTATGGAAAGACAGACGTCCATTCAGCCAAATCACTCATATTCAAAGTCAGTGCCATTGATCCTAGTTGTAATAAAAAGATTGCATCAAGTCACATACATTCATTTTTTTCTGGATGTGTGTGAAAACACAACGCTACAGGCTGAGCATGTTGGAGGATCTGTCCAGTGTCTTCAATGTCTTTGAACTTGAACATGAAGGCAGCTTTGCCTGTTCCACTCTCCTCTGGAAATGTTCTAATCAAATCCAGGAACCTTATTTAAAGCAGATTTTAAGGCTTTCCTGTGTTTTTGTGATTACTGTTGCCGTTTATTTTCCTCCCTCATAATTCCTGCCTGCAAGTCTCCTTAGTGGTAGATTCCAGCAGCTAATAAAGGGAACTGAAACTGTTTCTTATTGTTGTATCTGGCATTTTTTTGTTCCTGTTCTTGTTTTGTTTTCCTTAAAGAAAACTCAATAAAGATATTTAGAAATACAGCAGTTTATACAATCACAGAGACACTGGTGGAAAAACACAAAAAAGGATGGTTTAACTAGAAGAAGGACCTTGATGTCATTTTGATTAGACATGATTTTCCGTGCGGCTCCAGCTGTCCTGCGGGGCTAAACGCTTGCGTTGGTCACTCACAGTGGGCAGGGGTACTTGGTCCAGAGGGGCAGGGTGCCAGTTTCATTTGCCAGTCTCCAGTATCTCTCCTTGAGGATGAATGCAGCAGCTTTGGGTTGCCTTTGCCGAGTAAAGATCCCCTTCTTGTTCCCCACCACACGCGTGATCCCTGCAAACACAAAGATCAACAGAAATATTGGAGAAGACTTTAATAAAAATCTTAGCATTCACGTGTATGAAGAAAAAAGCAGGCATAAAAACTTTAACTATAGCCTCTGTATCAAGGCTACAAGCCCAGATCCTCATTTGAAGAAATTTAATTATCAGTTTTAAAACAATAAATTAAAAAAAATTGGAGATACACCTTAAACTCATCTGAACAAAACCCTTCAGATGACCCTGCAACTACAATGTAATTTTAACAGCAACACTCTTCAGTGTGGATGTCATTGAGTGAAGACTCAAAGTTAGCTACTTTCAGTATTGGTGAAATCCAAGGAAGAACCAAAAATTTAAACGGTTGTCTAAGTCATAACGAGATGCGTCTGCACTTCAATCAAACAGATAAAAGGAAGAGGCTGGACAGAAAAAAAAAACACTCTGAACTGTCAACACTCATCCATCTAAGAACGAGATGGATTTAGAAATGTTAGCACCCGTTGGAGACTCTTCAAACTAAAGTACATTGACTAGGAAGTACAAACAAACCTTGTTTTACAGAAGGTGCTCTTGCACAATGTTCCCTTTGCTCCTAATATAAATAATGGCCACACATGGCAGGCAGGCAAGCAGAAAAAGTTTTAAAAGAAATTATATTTAGCTAAATTCTAATTAAAAATCAGAGCTCTGGTTCACCTTGTGTAGTCATGAAGTCAGCAAAGTTCCAGATGAGCTCGCCGATGACGTACTTCTTCCTCTTCTGGTCGAACACGCCGTGGTACTGCTGCAGGACCACTTTCTGATACTCCTCAGTAAACATCACCGGGGGGTCCTGAGCGGAAATATGACTCAAATATCAAATGGCTTGTTGCTATGGTGATGAAAAAAAAGGTAAAATCCTTAGCAGACCCTCTCAAACAAAAATATGAAAGATTACATATTTAATGGGTAGGAATGGCATAATACGGTTGGGCTTTTAATTATGTGCTTACACTTGTTTTTCAGATCAAATGAATTGGTGTCCAATTTAAAATAAAAAACTGTGAAACAAAAAGTCTGGAAAACGTTTCTAATCCTCAGGATCCAAATATGTTTAAATGTGTTGGTTTTCAAGCATTGAAGCCTTTAACAATCCCACATTATTTTTAATAGGGTTGCAGTCAGAAAAACCCCCCAAAGAGACTAAAACTTCTGTAAAAGTGTTAAAATGCATCAATAAAAAGGCCAGAAACGAAGCCATTAATGGCCTGTGGGTGTAGATGCTCACGTTATGAAGCCCTGGCACGACATCGGCTCCGTACTCGCTCTGGATGATGGGCTTCTTGTACTTCCCGTACCAGTCCTCAAACTGAGTGTTGAGCTGGAGAGGGATGACCTCCACGTGGCCGGGGTCGTGGTACCAGGAGAAGTAGCTGTTCACACAGATGACGTCCACAAAGGGAGCCTGGAGGCGGAGCAAATTAATGTTTAATAAATACAAAAATAATACAACCTCACACACAGTCAGGATTCTTAAATTAAAAGTAGGTATTTTTCTACGTACTTCCATAGAATACAATCATTGATTGTTCTGGAATAACAGCACTAAGGGTTACTAATCTAATGTCACAATTATAAACTTTGCTGGATGATAAATTGTCCCAGAAATTATTGAGATAAACGATAATCTCGTCGTTTTGAGACCTTATTCACCTGATAATGGCATAATAAGTGTGTCCTCTCAAAGATCAACTTTAATTGTGTAAAGAACACCTGGTGCAGGAACTGGAAGATATTTAAAATGTAGATAAAAAAAAAACAAAAAAAAAAAAACACACACAAATGTAATTGATTATGTAGACTAAACAAAATTGCCCTTAAAAATCAGCTCATATAGGGACAACAGGCAAAACTGCCAGTCAGGACTTTTGTGATCATTTTAGTTCATCATGTGACTGATAAATTTATAATAACCAAAAATTGTGTTCCTTATTGAACTGAAGGCTGTTAAAAATCCCAAATATTTACAGATGGTAGGTTAACTTTGGTCTCATTTCTAGTGGAAACATATTTATACTTTAAATAAAACAGAACTAATTTGCAAGTAACTTTTCAGCAGATATACAAGGTTTTTTAAAAATCAATATTTGATAAAAAAAAAAAAGCATTGGCAGTTTATTTCTAAGTATGGGCTAAGTAAAATAATCTACCAGTAGAAGAAAGACTTTTTCCATTAACTTTATAGCTGCAGTATACAACTTTTATAAGAAGGAGGGACTTAGTGCTGTCAATCACTCTCGTGCCCAACCCCTTCGCTAAGCTACAGTGTAGCCTATCAAGAATGATGCTAATGCTAGTTAGCATAGCCACAGATTATGGCAGAAAACCTCTTCCTGTAATGGTGAGTTGGATTTTCATCATTAGCACTTTGCGCAGCGTACAGGAGGTTGATTGACAGCGCCAAACCGTTCCTCTGGTTGGTCGTTTTAAACCGGGAGCGGTGCAAGTTTTCAGACTGAAATAGTAGCTCTGGGAGGAGCTCAATTTTTCACAGATATTCTGTCTCTACCATCCTGTCAAGACATTGTGGCAGTTTCAATAAATATGGAAAAAACACCTTGAAGCTTTAGGGAACTGGTGACTTAAAACAAGCTCCTATATGTTGCTGAAAAGTTACTTTTAAGTTAATTTTGTCTTATTTCAAGTGTTCTCAGATATTTGCAAAAGAAACAAGACCAAAAATACTTGGTAAGATTTTGTCCTTTTGCATTGAAAGTTGCCAGACTTCACATAAACAGACGGTATAAACTTTTTTTTTCTTCTACTGCCAGTAGTGAGATGAAGACAGACTCACTCCTTTGTCCCGTGAGAAGTTACTGTCTGTGATGTAGGTCACAGGTCGGGTAGGGTCCAGAGCTTTGGTGTGCTTTATCAGCGTCCTGCAGGGGGAAAAAAAAACAAACTGCAGTGAGCCATTTTGCAAGCGAGTCGTCACAGGATTGGTCCACATCGTAGATGGATGATTACATCATCACACAGAGGGGAAAAAAAAAAAAAAAAATCTGCTAAAGTCAGCTTTAAACTTTACAGTAACCACGCATGCCTGTGCCAGTAGAAGCATGAGACTATTTTGTTCTTCCTACATCACAGTTCCTCTGATGGCTGCAGTGATTGGATGGGTGGGTCTCTGCGGTCTCAGGCGAGCCCTGAGCTCCAGCTGTTGGCGGCGGCTTCGTAACCAGCCTGACAGGATTCCCTACATTGCAGCTCAAGGCCAAACCGACAGTTCTCCACTAGTCGAGGCTAAACTAATGCATCCCAAAGTCTGCTTCGTTTTTCATGCATTTCATACTTCTTGACAAACTCAGGGACTTCTCTCTGTGTTCATCAAGAAGTTAACAAACCACAGTGTTAGAAAACGTGGCATCAGTAAATGTTTCAATCAATATCCCCCATCAACTCCTTTTCTGGTTTACACCTTCCAGTCAAGTTTCTTTAATTGATGCACTTAGCGCCTCCACAAGGAGCCATGAAGTAGTGCAACCAAAAAGGAAACGACTCATTAAAAAAAAAACAAAAAAAACAGATGAAGCAATATTTACATTTTTATTTCTGGGAATGGTAAATATTCTCTACAAACCAAAGACCCACTGTTGCCCTCACTTCCCCATCTGCCCTTTGGAATACATTTTGCCCTCTTTCAGTCCATTTTTAATGATTTATTATTTGCAACTTACACTGTTAATTGAATGTATATGACCCTGAACACATATTTTGTAATTACTGTTCATTTTCACTTGTGTAGAGTAAGTGCTATAAGAGAATAAATTAATTTCTGAAATAATTTGAAACTCGTAAAAAAAAAAAAAAAAATCGAGTGAATAAACTGAAGTGAAAGTTTAGAGTGAAACAAAACCATAACACCACAATAACTTACTTGAAGTAGTTCTCAGCAGGGGGCATCTCTGCAGCGGGCTCATTGGCTACAGACCACATGACCACGGAGGGATGGTTCTTGTCCCGCCGCACCAGCTCATCCATAACAGCGAGGTGGTGGGTCAGGGAGGCGTTTCCAAAACTGCGACTGTGGTGGGAAAGCATAGGAGCAAAATTTGAGGGATCACAGTGGCAGCGCTTCCATTACAAATGTCTGCAAAACTATCAAAAGTCCACTAAGGTCAGGAGAAAAAACAATCAAACAAAAAAAAACAAACTTGCATTTATGGTGTTTCCATAAAAGAAGCTCATTTTTCTAAACCTTTGCTAAAGTGTGCAAATTAATGTTTTCCTCTCCCTTTTGTACATCAAGAAAAAGTAAATAAAAACCTTGAATGTCAGATTAAACACATTTTGTAAAGACAAAAAAAAACATGACAGAGTTCTGGTTGATATGCTCACAATGGAAGAAATCCATCATGATCATTTTAAAGCAACAGACATCTAAACCAGACATTTCTACAAAGTTAGTAATTTTAGCTAGCTAAGGCAGTTGAAATTAAAATGAGAAGCACAAAATCTGTGAACAACAGTAAGTATTTTCTACAGAATTACATCAGCTGTTCATTTAGGCCTCTACCCAACTTAGGACAGTGGAGGCGACAGTCTATAGTTTTAATACTAACTCCACTTCCTGCTACTGTATAGTGCCATCTTAAAATGTAAACATAATTTTTTGTTTGAAAAACCAAAACTAAACACTAGAACCTTTCATTTTCCTGTGCCACTACTTTCACGTCAACAGGGTGGAATGTGACCTTTAGACTGGGGCTGAAAAACATGTCAATATAACCGTTTCATATCAGTCAAAATCAATAATCGATTTGTTTTTTGTTTTAAAAATCTGAAATGCTACCAAACTGGTGATGAAACCTTTTCTCTTTTCCACAGTTTTCCCTTCATGCCATTGTTGTTTTGTTTTTAAGCAACCAAAGAGTGAATGAGTTGGTTGACGCCACCAACCTAGCTTAGCTAACCGTGAGAGGTTGAGCGGCTAAAGTCTTTCCTCTGCCTACATCCCCCAGAATGCCGTGTGGTTCTGGATCAGAGTTCAGTGAAATTATTAAATTCTATCAGACATTATAGATCACGTCTGTATATCGATATTGATTTATTGCCAAGACCTACTTTAAAACACAAAATAAACACCTGCTTACATCATTAGAAAGGTGAACCCTCCACTCAAAGACATAAGTCCCACTCGTTAAACAAGCAGCTAAAAACCAACTAGCCGGCTTTAGACTGGATGAAACAACACCCTGTCAGGTCTTACATGTCTTTAATGCCGACCCCTGGGCTCTCATCGATCACCACAATGCCATGGCGGTCACACATCTGCAGAATCTCCTCGGCGTAGGGGTAGTGGCTGGTGCGGAACGAGTTGGCCCCCAACCACTTCATCAGGTTAAAGTCCTTGACGATTAGGGGCCAGTCCAAACCTTTCCCTCGGATCTACAACACAAGGCAGGGCCGGCTCAAAACGACTTGATCTGACATTCCCCGACCATGAGGATGTAGCAAGGTGAACGTTTGATGTCCTGTAATGTTACAACCACAACTTTCTGAACAGAGCTCTAAGACAACGGTTCTCATCCCCGGTGCCTCGTGTCCACCTCACCCAGTTGAACAAACGGATGAATAGATCCTGATGGCATGCTTAGGAGATAATGCAATCATTAAAATCAGATGTGCTGCAGCAAAGAAACAGCGACGACATGAAAGAGTGACCGCAGAGGAAACGGGTCGAGTACTACGGGGTCTATGAGATGTTCAGTTCAGGGGCGTCACATCAAGATCATTAATGTTCTCCAACACCAACTAAGAATGAGTCCTTGGTCTGTATTCAGCTTCTCTCTGGTACTTACGTCGGCATCTTCATGCTTATTGACCCCATGGAAATAGAACGGCTTGTTGTTGATGAAGAACTGGGTGCTGCTGACGTTAACTGTGCGGATGCCAACCGGTAGCGTGTAAACATCCTCAGACGTTGAGCTCGCATCAGAAGCCTTCAGGCGAACCTGGACAGGAATGTGATCCAGAGATTGTTGCCATTCTCATATAAAGCAATGTTGAAAATTTAAATCTGTAGATTTTATTTTATTAAAATCTTTCATTTTAATTTATAAAAAGGAGCAGAGTGGTCCACAGCACTTCCTTGACTTACATTTTGATGTTAATGTAAACATGTGGACCAAAACTGGCTTTAAAATAACCTTACAGCATGTAGGCCCGTAATCATTTCAGAAGGAAACACTGTGGAAAATGCATTAAACTCAAATGCCCTTCATTGCAATAACTGGTAAAAAAAAAAAACGGATGCTTTACTAATTTGCTTTCACTTCCTGGGTGGCATCCTTCATGTGATCCACATCTGAAAGTAAATAATGTAGATCAAAGGATGACTCACCTCCAACAAGTAAAGATAACCCGGGTTCTCGTGCATCAAGTACGGCCACCACAGGTTGACGTTTGGCACTTTGAGCACTCCAGAAGCTTGATTGGAGGAAACAATGCAGTGGCCTCCTTTGTCAATTAAAGTCACCTTCATCGTAGCGGAGGTCGTTCCTTTGACTGACACACTGTACCGGACCAACCCTGGAGTCAGAGGAAACGCCGCAAACATCATAAGCTTGTTGCTTTTATTACAGCTCCCTGTCATTTGATGTTTATAATATATCCACATCGTCACACGGGAAGTAGACTTGGTTCGACTGGGGACCAAAATTGAAATATTTGTTAAATTTTCAGCTCCTGCAGTTTGTTTTCACGCTGCACTGACTGCGTCAAAAGAACCTCAGCTGTGAAAAAACAGCTCTGCCCTCACCGGTGGTGGCGCTGCACCAAGAACCACCAAGGAAACTGCATGAAAATCTGTGAAAATGACACAGAGCGCAACTTCCTTCTTGAGAAAGTGAAAAAAAAAAAAACATGAAGTAGCAAGATTTTAGTGGTTGCACACTGCAAAAACAAAATCTTAAGTATTTTTGTTATAATTTCTAGAGCAAATATCTTGAACTTGAAGACAAAACTAGCTTACATGTGTTTACCAAGATACAGGAGCTTGTTTTAAGTCATTAACTGCTTGATATTGATAAAAAAAGAACTAGTTCTGCTAACAGACTTTTTATTTTATTACTTCTAACATGGGAAAAATGTCTCGTTATAAGTCAAACACTTTACCAGTGCAACTAGTACTTTTTAAAAAAAATTAATGTTAAGGATTTATTTACTTAAGCTTCAATATCTTGCTGAAAAATTACATGCAAGTCAGTTTTGCTTTATTTAAAGTGTATTAAGATACTTGCACTAGAAACTAGACCATAAATAGTTGGTTATATTTTGTGTTTTTGCAGCGTAAAAATCCTGGTCTTTTAGTCTTTGGTAAAAGACCATTTTTATGATTGCTTTGGTTGCATTTATCCAGAAAACCCTGCGCTATAGTTCACTTCCTGCTTTTGGAGTGGCCACTGGTCTGGTATGGTATTCAAATATGCATTCAAATTGCACCAGAGTTCACTTCAACCAAACCAAGATCTAAATTTTAAAGGAGGACAGACTTTGCGCATTCATATCTCCCCAAATAAACCAGACTTTCTAAGCAAACAAACTAGACTTTGATAAAAGTGGACTAAAAAAAAAGGCTTGTGTGAGTGAATCCTGAGACCCGTGGCTTACCTGTGTCGTCCAAGAAATCTGTAACAACGGTGATGTCATCCACGTAGGCTTTAGGAGTGGTATACAACAGGACTGGACGGTGTATCCCGGCATAGTTGAAGAAATCAAAATTGGTGTTCTGAACAAAGAACCCAGCAGGATACCTGCGAATCAAAGAGTCTTATTAGCAAAACCATTCAAGGTGACTCATAAGAGAAGCAGAAGTTTGGCGTAAACCAAGGGTTTGAATGTGAAAGATTACTGCAGAGACGAGAGGTTAACAGAGGAGTTTACCTCGTACGGTCAGTCATGTACTGGATGGTGCCTGGAGGGAGTGTGTGCAGATCCAGAGTGTTGTTCACAGCGATGGTGATCCTGCAGGGCATGGTTGGGTCTTTACGGAGTAAGGTGCCTATTTCTGCCTCAAACGGCAGATGCCCGCCCTCGTGTTCAGTCACCTTCACACCATTCACCCACTGGTGGATATAAAGAAGCTAGTTAAACACTGATCTAAAAAAACTTCCGATACAAATTCATTGTCCCTGGTTTTCAAAGTCCCTGGATCTCTGTTGCTGAGAAAGACTCACCACTACAGAGTAATAGTGAGCGCTCCCCACTCTGAGGACCACTCGCAGGCCGTCATCGGTGATCCAGCGGGTGGGCACCGTCACCTCGCGCTCGTACCACACCCAGCCAATGAAATCCCTCAGTGTGGGGTCTTGAGTGATGTCGTTGTAGCTGGCAGGAACCGGCATGTCGATCACAGGGCCGGTCTGGAACAACATACATGTTGCTTTTAGTGGATTTCTAAAAAGTACATTTGCACCAACCAAAAATAGATTCAAATCATTTTGGAATTCAATTATTTATTGTTAAATAATTTCACCTCTAGTGAATTGGGCGAGTCAGACTGCTTGGAATCTGTGATTCACTGGACTTTGTGGAAGAAACGATAAGTCAAGAAAACCACAATCTGACAACACCTGGGGTTTTTTTTAGGATTGTGAGCCATGATCCTACCATTTGTGTCCCTTTTAAATGATCCGATTAAGCATGTCACTGATCGGAATAGCCCTCAACACTGTGCATAACTGCAACAATCCTATAAACATAACAGAACAGCTTCCCGTATTTCCCAAAAACCTATTTTTACTCCATGAATGACCACATTTCTCACACGGGAACCATCAAAGTTTCAACTTTAAAAAGTACAATACTTACTCTTTTGTGCACCTTTAAACTTCCAAAGTGGAAACCAAGAGGCAGTCCTCAAAAACTGAAAAGTTTTAGCATTTGTAACAAGTGGTACCTTTTGGCGCTCCATCCCATTGACTGAAAGGTGAGAGGGTAAAGGGGTAGTGATGAACTGGTCAGAAATGTTTGTCAGCTCTTGGCCAGGAGGTCTGGGAGCCTGTCTGATCAGGGCAGACCTTCATTTATCTTTTCCTTCATTTGTTTCGTCTTTTGCAACCACTTTTCGATACAACTTATAGCCACCGACCTTTGCGTTCAGGAAGCCTGACCCTAAACGTCAGGCTCATGTGTGAAGTGGCGTGGAGACCCGAAGGTAGCAGGGTTAACTGAACTGTTGCATGGTTAAACTCTGCAGTGGTCATCGAGTTACTGCGGTTTTTCACTCATTTATGTCCGTGTCTCCTTTAATTTCCAAGCTTGTGGGATGTATGAATAGTGTTGCTTTAAATGCAACATTTATCCACAAATACATTTTCAATATTGACTTGATTGAGTGTCCCACCTTCAAGAATATCATTGAGAATAAAGGCTTTTTAAAAAATTATTCCTTTTTTTGTCATTTATTTGACAGATTCCAGTTTCTTCATGTGCATGACACCTTTGGTAGTTCTTGTGTTCCAAAGGGTTCTGGACTTGGACCAGTTTTGCTTTACATAAATTTTATGGCCGTGGTTGCAAAACTTGCGCAACATTTACCACTATTCGTAATAAAAGCCGTGATTGGTAGAGTTAGTTTATGGTGTGCGAAGTATTTCAGTACATTATACTTATTACGGTCAGTTTGACTTGCTTCGCTTCTGCAAGCCCACTCACCTCTGCCAGTCGACTTTTGTACCAAGCGCTTTCGAAGCCCTGGTTCCTGTTAGGGGATCTGTCAGCCCTGAAAGCCCAAAGCCCGTTCAGCTCCTTCAGCTCTCTGGAGGAGGACTCCCGCGGAAACAGCATGCCTGTGTCCAGCAGCAGCACCGCGTCCAGGGCGGCGAACAGCCATAAAACACGGAGCATCCTGAGCTTTACAGGTCAGGCCACCGTTGGCAACATGAACT
Source organism: Poecilia formosa (assembly GCF_000485575.1). Classification (NCBI taxonomy): domain Eukaryota; kingdom Metazoa; phylum Chordata; class Actinopteri; order Cyprinodontiformes; family Poeciliidae; genus Poecilia; species Poecilia formosa. The sequence continues at coordinate 315,941 of NW_006799953.1, read as the reverse complement.
TCTCAACCGACAGTTTCCCCAGGTCCCTTAGTCACGTGACCTGGTCTAGAATCACGTGACTTGTGTTACCTTCACGTTCTGTCAGAAATATCAACGCCGATGCGATTCAGGGAATTGTTTTAAAGTGCTAAATAAAGCTGTTTATATTGCACCAATGAACGTTGTAATAAATAAATGATTCATTTATTTCAGTAGTTAAAAAGAAATTGTAGCTAATATTACACTGACTCAAATCACACGGTGATATATTTCTAGTGTTTAGTTCTAGTTTGATGATTATGCCTATGATTATGCTAATGAAAAGCAAACAGAAGTAGTATGTTACATATTTGTTCAAAACAAAAACTGAAAAATATAGTACAGTGCAATATCAGCTCTCGATATTTGACTCCTTTGGCTTGAATTTAGATTTAAAAATACTTTGTTGATCCCAAAGGGCAAATAAATAATTTTATTCTCCAGCAATGGGGCATGAAGGCAGTCTGCCTGTCCATTGTCTACCAACACAATTCCTTCTATAATCTCTCTTCTGTGCTCCGTCTGGGCTTTTCTCCATTGAAGTGGATTTCTCCAGCAGAATTTCAACTGGGCCAATGAGCAAACCGACAGAGAAGTTGTGAACGATGACATCTGTCTGCCTGAAGTTTTAGCAATGGCATCAGAGGAAGTGTGAAGCCATTCAGTCCGGGTTAGCCACGTTGCCATTGCTGGTTCAGCTCTGCACTTCTCTCTTTGAAGTGGGGGAAGGTTGTTAACAGCACAAGCAATTTCCAGTAAGCTTCATAGCCTCCAACTGGCACATTATGTACATCATGGGCAAACGTTAGCCATTGGGTAAAGTTTAAAGCTTAAACACTGTCCATACCTCCAGAGAAACAATATTGAGACATATTTAAACGTTTCTCAATATCGTTTCTCATATGATATTGAGAGTTATCTTTCTCATTGGCTAGGTAAGGGCTTACCTAGGGAATGGTTGTACTGGCTGTAAAAAAAAAAAAAAGAAAAAAAAAAAAAAAAAAGAACCAACACCAAATAGCAACCCAAGTTATCATTGACTGTGTAAACTCCATGCATAGTTAAAGCACCTCATGGAGGTCAGTGACAAACAAACCAATGGCCAGGAAGAGATTGTACCCGATGTCTCTCACCGTCAAACACCAGAAGCTGCAGGTTACAGGAATCAAACTTACTAACCTGGACCGATTATCGACCTTCACCAACATACACATCTTCTTCAGGAATTATGGAGAATGAAGGCAATCTCTCGCCAAGGAAATTGAGAAGAGAACATTGGTGGAGAAGAATTATGAGTATTGTTTGGTACAGCTCCATCTTCACGAAAAGAAAATGGTCTCTGTTGAAACGCAGACGGATTTACAAGAAACATCAAAGTTGAAAACAGTCCATTACCAATATGTTTCAACACAGACCGAGACGGATGCTCAGGACATCAGAAGTCAGTCAGAACCAGTCCAACAAACTATTTCAACACAGACCGAGACGCAACAAAATGTGGGTCAGCAGGTGGAGAAAAAGCCTTCTAAGAAATCTAAGTGAAAGTGATTATGGAGCTGGAAACACTCCATAATCAAAACATTTCTGGAGAAAAGTCTGCACAACAAGATTCAATCCTGGAAATAGTCAAGAATCAGAAAGTCAACTTGAAAAATGAGATGGTGACCTCTAAACCACAGCAGGTGACGGAGGAAGAAATGGACTCTGAAACACAACAAAATGAAGATCAGCAAGTGGAGAAAGAGCCCTCTAAGAAATCTGAACCAAAAGAGGAAAAAGAGATGATGAAAGCTGTAAAGCTGTTTCTGGGCTGGAAACCTTCAATAATCAAGAGGTTTCTGGAGACAATATTGAACAACAACAAGTTTCCATGACAGAAATGGCTGAGAATCAGACAGCCACCTTCAAAAATGATATTTATACAGATGAAACTGTGATCTCTGAACTACACCAGACCACTGAAGAGGAGAAAGTCTCTGATCCGGTTTTCCGGAAAACACAACAAAATGAGGATCAGCAAGAGGAGAAAGAGCGGTCTAGGAAATCTGAATATGAGAAAAGGAGAACGGCAGCAATGAAAGCTACCACTGAACTAGAAGCTCTCATAAACCAAACCAAGATGGACACTTCTGAAACTCAAAAGGCTGGCAGAGAAGCCAAGACTCTGGCACCACAAACTGTTTTAGAAATAAAAACAGAGAAACCTCAGACAGTCTTTGAGCAAAAGGAGACACAACTTGCAGCTTCCTCTGAAATGCTGAGTGATCAAAAGGAAAAAACACAGAAGTTTAGTTAAGCAGAAATGGACTCTACAACCAAAGAAATCTAACCAGGAAGAGGAAGAGTTGCAATCTAAAACATCTTCAAGTAGGAAGTCACCAATGGAAACTGTCTCTAAGCCTCAAACAGTAACCAATGTACAGCTTTCTGGAGACATGGATGAAATAAAAACTGTCTCCCCTCAGGGATCAGAAACCCAAGAAGTTATTGTCCTGGCTGAGCAGAACAACATCTCTGAAGAAGAGAATAAGCCGGTAGAAAAGGTTTCGTTGTGGATGAGTTTTAAAGTTTTAAAGACAGAGGAGAAAACCACCCAGAGTAGACTAAACGTGGATCTCTGATATTTTAGATTTTAAAGGCAGTTGGAGGCTAGATGAGGAAAGTCTAGGCCTCCCTACTTAGTTTTGGGTTTTTCAGTCTAGTTTTATTTAGTTGGGACTTTTTGTTTGTCTAATTCAGGTAGTTTTAGTTAGTTTTTAGAGTGTATTTGCTCATTCTTATTAGTTCTCATTAGTTAAATATCGCTTAGTTTTATTAGTTTTTATTAGTTATAGTAGTGGTATTATTTCTTCTATACTAATATCTAAAAAAAGAGCAAGGGCTGCAAAATATATCTGATTTTACTGATCTTAAAAATTGTCACCAATATATAAAACGAACCGTTCATTGACCTTTGGATGAGACAAACCACCCGCTTCAAATTCACATTTTAGTATTGTGCTGCAGTTGCGTGTAACTTACACGAGATGGCGCCAAACGCTAGCATATTTGCTACTTTATCAAACGGTTCCTCCACATCCGCTGACGTATTGAGATCAGTAATCAGAGATCAGTTGCCACCAGTGAATTGAGGGTTCAAGAGTCAATTAGATATGCATAGACAATTGATGATTATGAAAATAAATTGCATCCAAGACATTACTGTTGCAAATGCATCCTATTTAAAGAAGCATGCAGAAGAACAATGGTTGGTTTGACATGCAGTGAGAACCGGAATTTTACATTTACACAGATGAATGTTTGAAAACCTTTATTTCTGTCAATTATGATGATTTTCCACTTACAGGTAATAAAAACAACAAGTCTTGTATAAGCCTGACACTTATACAATATTACATCAGACCAATAAAAAAAAATATTTCGAAATCAGACATGTTTAATACCCGTTTAGAGGTTGTTATTTTCAAAAGGTACATTTAATTTGACAAAGGAGACTCATCTGGACATGTTTTCTAATTTATTGAATATGACTATAATTCTGACTTGTGTGGGTTAGAAAACATCCACAATAAACTAAAAATCTTGTTTGATCCCAGTTGTTTTTTTAAATGTTTTTCTTGCAATATTAGCTCACCCTAGAAAAAAAAAGATTTAAATAAGTACTTTAAATCTCAATATTAACATAACATGCATGATGAGAATATGCATGTCTTATTAGTGATGGAAAATATTACGTAGAAAGAAGTGAACTCCAAAACATACAATGTGAACTCCAAAACACACAATGTTTTGAAGTGGAAAATCACATGCTTTAGAGAGGCTGTGTTGAAATGGCGATACTGTAAGTACAGTAAAAATGACTGACTGTAAAAATGAAATACAGCAGCATATATCAACCAAATATCTTATTAATGATCAAGAACATCTCCATAGTGTCCTTCAGCCTGAGAAAGTCATGAACTTTATATCTATTAACTTTATTTTTAGTTATTTCTTTTAGTGCCTGATTCCCAGATTCCTCTTCAAATAACAAAACTCTAATAAATCTTAAAAAGCTTGTTGGTTAAAAAAAAAAAAAAATCAAGATACGTTTACTTAATCCAGTGAAATTCATGGGATGTTAAGTTATTCTTTCAAGCCTTAAAAAAAATCCATGTTTGTAATAAAGAAACATTCAGAGTGACAAGCTCTTCCAAACAGTCCATAATGCTGCCATCTTCCTGAAATGAATGTGAGGTTAATGGAGAGTTCAGTCCTAATTTCCTGCATTATGTCCGTCAGCCAGTTTCCCACAGATTCGTTAGGAATGTTTCAAAGTGAAAGTTTGACTTCTGGATCCATCTATCATGATTTGGTTCCCAACACTGGTCAGAAAGGATTTATTTCAGGCTTAGCCGTTCTTGGAATAATTTCTGTACATAAAATTGGACGTGTTTATCTTATAAAGTCCCTTTAGACAATGTTGATGCAACATAATCATAATTTAAATGAATTCATTTCAATCAATCAATCAATCAATCAATCAATCAATAAAATTTTATTTGTATAGCACATTTCAGCAGC
>NW_006799953.1:306884-311350 GCF_000485575.1 Poecilia formosa | reverse complement strand
ATCCTCTGAGCTACCGGGACCCCGTGTAGGGACTTTAAAACTGGTGTTATGTGCTCTGTCTTCCTGGTTTTAGTGAAAACGCGAGCAGCAGCGTTCTGGATCAGCTGCAACTGTTTGATTGATTTATTAGTCAGACCTGTGAAGACGCTGTTGCAGTAATCAATGCGGCTAAAGATAAACGCATGGATGAGTTTCTCTAGATCGTGCTGAGACATTAATCCTCTAATCCTGGAGATGTTCTTCAGGTGATAGAAGGCCGACTTTGTGAATGTCTTAATGTGGCTCTGAAGGTTCAGGTCAGAGTCCATCACTACTCCCAGGTTTCGGGCCTGATCGCTGGTTTTCAGTTGTAGCTGTGCATTGGTTCTAGTTCGCTCCTCTTTAGGTCCAAAGATAATAACTTCAGTTTTGTTTCTGTTCAGCTGGAGAAAGTTTTGGCACATCCACACATTGATCTGTTCTAAGCATCTGTTCAGTGATTGGATGGGTTCAGAGTCACCTGGTGACATCATCATGTAGAGCTGTGTATCATCCGCGTAGTTATGGTAGCTGATCTTATTTCCTGTTATAACCTGAGCCAGTGGGAGCATATAAGTATTTAAAAGAAGGGGTCCTAGGATTGAACCTTGGGGTACCCCACATGTGACCTTTGACCTCTCTGATAAGAAGTTTCCGATTGAAACAAAGAAATCCCTGTTTTTTATGTAAGATTCAAACCAGTTGAGCACTGCACCGGAGAGTCCGACCCAACTCTCCAGTCGATTCAGTAAAATGTCGTGGTCAACAGTGTCGAAAGCTGCGCTGAGGTCCAACAGAACCAGCACTGTGATTCTCCCACAGTCTGTATGTATATGGATGTCATTGAAGACTTTTACAAGGGCCATCTCTGTGCTGTGGTGAGCACGAAAACCAGACTGGAAGGAGTCAAAGCGATTCATTATTGTTAGGAAGTTATTTAATTGTTTAAAAACTGCTTTTTCAATAACTTTGCTGATGAATGGGAGGTTGGAGATCGGCCTGTAATTCTGCAGTAGTGATTTGTCCAGATTGTTCTTTTTTACAAAACTGTCGCGTTACTCGTTACATCCAAGTCGCGTTGCTCTTTTTGTCCGTTAAAATGTGAAGTTCAGGACTTTAAGGTGGCGCCGTAAAATCCAAGCAATAACGTGACTTAGTGTCTGTTGTCACCCATCGCCTCCACCTTTACTCGCACGCGGAGCTCCAGACATGCGCAGTGGCTTCCTCTGAGCGGGAGAAGATGTCTGACTGATCGTCAGTAATATAATAGCGCTGCATAAACCATAATATATGGCGACATGTAAAATCAGCAGCGCTTCGCTTTCACAGACGGTGGGGACTTCGTCCAACTTTTAGCGTCATTTCAAAGGAAAGCTTAATGAAAGGTAAGATCTGTGGACGTGATGCTAGCAAAGCTAGCTGTACAGACTGAGACACATATGTTGCATCTACGATGAAAAAAAGTTGTCACTCATGCGCTGAATTATTGTGTGGAGGTGTTGACTGAGGTGTCGCAAATATGGAACAACGCTGTGACCAAAGTCTGCATTGATATGACATTCAGGAACGATCCGATTCTTCTGGACGGATCTTTACTGATTAAATTTATTTCAGCTCTAAGTATTTAATATCTGGGTGTTTTATGGGAATGTGAATATTTCAGATCAATTTGAGAACTAATTTTGATCGGTAAAACTTAATTTTTTTGTGTCACGTAGCGTGGGGTGCTGGTCTTGACTTGGTCTTGGGTAGGTGGTCTTGACTACAACTCTGCTCCTCGGTTGCATGTCCTCCCTGCCCACCTTCTTTCCATCCCCTTTCTGTTGGATTTCTTTAAAAATAAATGTCACTGGTGGCAAAAAAAAAAAAGTGAAGTTCATGCTAAGTTAGGACAGGAGACAAGATGTTTCCATCCCTGAAATTATGATGCATAGAGTCACATATCTAAGTCTAAACTATGTTACAGAGTAAACATAATAAAAACATGCTTTATCTGTGGCATTGTTCATTAAAATGGCACATTTCTAATGTATTCAAATTAAATACGATCTGTTCACTTAATGACATTGTATTAGGGATTAGGTAATGCATTCAGCAAGTACTTTTACTTTTAATACTTAAGTATTTTTAAATTCCAGTACTTTTTTACTTTTACTTAAGTACAAATGTTAATGTGGTAGTTTTACTTTTACTTGATTACATTTTTGTCTGTGTATTTGTACTTTTACTTAAGTAAAATTTTTTGAGTACTTTCTCCACCACTGATATCCGGCGTACCTTACCTTGGAGAGCAATAAAATCTGGCTTTCCCAGAGGTTTATCAGACATATCAGACAATCCCAGAATCCAACAAATGCCATCCTTCATTCCCAACCAGGCCTACTAGTACTTAACCCTGGTAGATGTTAAATAAATAGTAAAAATTGAAGAAGTTAAACTACTAAACCTTGAAATCTTTGAAACAGATTTAGTCCCACAAATATTACCTGACCTTTTGAAAAAAAAAAAAAAAAACCTATTATACCTATTTTTAGGTTTTAATATCAAGAGAAATGTAAGGCTGACGGCTACGTTTTCTTATGTCAGATGTTATTTGCACAGAGTTTCCATCCTAATAAGAAAACCGGTCTAAAAAATGACTGAAACATTACTAAAATCTGGATTTGTTATTTATTATCTAGTTATAAAACTTCAGCCGTTTACCATTTCTAGTCAGAGTTTGTAAGAGCCGCTGTGGCCTGTCCAAAGAGTGAGCATGAGATGGTTTTTCCACATGTTTGTTTCCTGAAAAGTTTGACCTTTAGTCTCATCTGACCAAAGCAGACAGTGCAAGTCCCTGTTTAGAAGAATTCAAACATTTACATTTGTGATGGTACGACAAAAAAAAAAAAAAAAGCAGTTATTCCAAAACTCTGGCTGACATGAAGTCCATGTCTATTGGTTGCTATGGAGACAACCATAGCAACCCGTGACCCCACAGCGCTACTTTCTGTTGCAGTTCAAGATACATACAGATCCTCATCCAGGTTGGAGGCCAGTGAAGAAACTGGTCTCGTCATGTGATATGTAGTAGTTTACAGAAACTCCAAGTAATTTAAAATGCCGCTTAATCTGCCCTTTACTTATAAAAAATTGGTAGATGTGGTAATTTTTGTTTCATCTTGGATTTTTTTTCCCTACCACTGAACAAATTTAAAATAAAAAGCTGGATTTTTCAGAATATTTAACGTAAAGGTAAGCTATGATTTATTTCAATGGTTTTGCACGTCTTTATTAAGTTTGAGGACGACGATACGGCTCGATATCGTCACCTGAGGCTCGCTCAGATCGTCCTTATCGCTCCACCACAAAAGAAGCAGCTTCTGTATGAACTTACGTGAACTTTTGATCACTTCAAACATGAAACGTCGCCTATTTGGTTCTGTTTACCGCCATTGTTGCCCGTGGGGTTGTAAAAAGCACAATGCAGAGCAAAGGAGATTTTAAAAAAAAACCCATAGTGGACAGGAGGAGGGAGAGGAGCAAAAACTGAGTCACATCAAAGCTTATTGTTTTTAGTCATTTCATGAGGCTGATTGCGCGACGTGTGACATATATTTAATGTGAAGTTCAAAGTCGTGAGTTTTTAAAGGAACACATATCCAGTGGTTCTGGATATGAGGTTCGCACACGAAGCTTTCTGTGTGAGTTTCCATTTGATCTTTTTTTTTTTTAATCTCTACTGTCATTTGAAAACTTTTTAAAGCTGACCTTCTGGTAGATGCTTTAGAAATAAATTCATTCTTTAGAAAATTAAAACAGTTGAGGGTAAAAATAGCTTGAAAGTGTATTTTTCCATTTATTATTCATAACCAGGCGAGGTGGGATGGGGAGGGGAGCGGGACACAAAAGGCAGTACACAGAGAATAAAGGAAGACATAATTCCCAAATGTGTTGCTAATAAGTTTTTCACAGCTCTGCAGAGCTCCCCCCCGCCCCCCTTCTTCTTCTTCTTTTTTCTTTTTTTTTCTACCTCCGCGTATGCAGTGAAGGAAAACGCTGACACTTTCATTTCTCAAGAAGCAAGACTCCCACATCCGACGTCCTCTGATTGGTGAGTAATACGGGACTTCTTCCAATAAAGTTCACGTAAAACACGTAAAAAACAGAAACGCAGAGCACGAAGGAGAGCTCCAAGCACAGCCAGCACCACACACAGTCTGGGACAGATAAATGGTTCTGCAAACCCGACTAATCTGCATTTTCCACATAGTTCAAATCTGGACGCTCTATCCACTGATACCATCCTGGAAACCAAGAGCTATTTATCAAAATAAACCAATTATTTGCTGACCCGGTTCTGGGTCAAATATGGGCCGAGGCTTGACCTGTTTTAACTTAATGGATTTATTTTTTAACGAGCTGAGTTGGATTTTCAAAGCAAAGAATGAATTAAATGATGTTAATAA
>NW_006799953.1:299542-303068 GCF_000485575.1 Poecilia formosa | reverse complement strand
CCCTGTAGGCAGCAATTTATTCACATATATGTACATTTATTATTATTGATTCTTTAATTAAAGATGAATTGTCCAAGTTTATGTCAATACTGCCGGGGGCGCCGATGACATGTTCGCTTACATCTCAGAAAGTATGTAGTTGCTCCCCTGCAGACAGCTAATTAGCGAGCTGTGGACCCTTGTGTTGTTTCTGCTAAGCTGTGCATCCTGTTCCGTTTCGCTGTCGATATCGCGTGCTCTTCTCAGATAAACATTTGATGCCGGGCGACACTTCTGATAAACACCCAGAAGAGATGGCCGCGGTGCTCCACAGCACGGAGAGAAGGACGCCGCCTCAGTGAGCTGGTTTAAGTCAGTACGCGTGTGTTTGTTTTTGGACGTCTGCCTCCGCAGTATGTCTCACTCTGCAGTGTCAGCCAGAGCAGATGGAAGGAAATCTCTCTTTTGGCTCGCTGGTGGTTCTGACAGTTGGGCCCGGTGAACATGTGTTAGAGGGTGAAAGTGGACATTTCCTCATCCTCTGTCTGCTGATTTCAATACATGTAGCGTCTTCATATCTCATCACTTTAACACACAAATTTATTGGGGATTCTATTGGGGTTTAATGTAGCAAACACAAAGTAGTGCCTCATTGTTATAAATACAAATCTGAAAAGTATGGTGTGTATTTGTTTTTGGTGTCTTCACTGTGACATCAAATTAATATTTAGTCTATCTTGTTTGTAATTTTATCTTTTTATGTAAGTATAAATCCAGCTGTACTGTGAAGACCTCGGAGGTTGTTTTTTTTTTGAAAGTGACAAGAAGAAAACCATGCCTGAGATAAAACTGTAAACAAACCCGTCTCCAGCATGTCAAAGGCAATGTGGGAGTCCAGCAAAACCGAACTTCTTGGCCTGCGTACAAAACACTGTTTTGGAGGACAAGCACTGCAAATCATGCAGAATAAATCATCTCGTTGACAGAGAAATGTGGTGGTGGCAGCATCATGCTGTGACAGTGTTCTTCTGGAGAAGGGATGGAGAAGCTGGCCAGAAACATAGGTGGAGCTGAATACTGGAAAATCCTGGAAGAAAACCTGTTAGAAGCTGCAAAGGACTCAAAGGCTGAGGTGAACATTGGCCTTCCACCCGGACAACAACTCTAAATATGCAGCCAGAGGTGTGGAAGGTTTAAAACAGGAAAAGCACGAGCATGTATCAGACTGAAAAAATGTCACAACTTGACATGACTGTTCTCAGAGGTTCTCCACCCAATCGGACCGAGTTTAAGTTACGTTCTGCAAGAGATGGGGCAAAACTTATTAGTGTACAGGTAAAAACATCCTCCTTGTTTACAAATATGCTCCAATTTGTGTTAATTCCCCTGAAGATCTCAGTAAAATACCTTTGTTGTTTGTGGCTGTTATGTAATAAAGTGAAAAACATTTGTGAAGCACACATTAGACGACAGTATATGTGAGTCCAGTCTTTATCTAACCGTCTGTTTGAACTGTCCAGCAGTCTAATATAGTCACGCTACAGTGCTGTAGCTGTTTGCTAAAACTCACAATGTGAAACTGCTGTCAGATGTTTTTTTTTATTTTATTTTTATGCTCATCATAGCATGAATCAGCCTCTTCCCTGGAACATGTGAGATAAAGCCCAACGACACGCGCGGCTCCACGGAGGCTGGCGGTGGCAGCAGATTGGTTGAGTGGGCACATGGATGACAGAGCAGGAAGTCTTCTCTTTACTCCTGCTGCGTCTCACCGCGTGCCAGCGGCTCTCGCTGCCAAAGTCCGGGCTGCGATCAGGAGCCTGCAGAAGAGCCGAGAGCCGGGCTGAGAGCCGGACTCGGAGCCGGGCTGAGAGCCGGACTCAGAGCCGGGCTGAGAGCCGAGCGTTCCTCCGGGGTTTTTAACTCATGGCTGCTCTCCTGCAGCAGCGCTCAGTCAGAGGAGGCGGCATCATGCTGGCTGCTGATGTGAAAGCGCACAGGGGGAGTAAGACTTGTTTTCAACCCGCTGAGGAAGTAAAAAAAAAAAACAGTCTGGACTGGACTCCACGATTCCTACATTTTACCTTCAGTGAATGAATCAAAGGCTAAACGATGAATAAATGAGGCTGTCAGTAAAATATTTTTGACAAAACGGGAGTTCATACTTGCGTCATGTCAGTCACACATTTTTATACGTCATAGTTCCAAACTAAATATTAAATTCACAAACTAAATATTTTTAAACTGCAGGCTAAATTTTAATGTTGCAAATTAAATATTTAGTTGGAAAGCTAAATATTTAGTTTACAATTTAGATGTTTAACGCAGACTTACAAATTTAGTTTAATTAAATATTTAATCCCAAAGTGAATAGTTATTCTCCAAACTAGACATTTAATTTTCAAACCAAGCATCAACTTTTCAAACTAAATACTTATTTTCCAAAGAAAGTGTTTATCTTGAACATTATATATTTAAGTCAGAACTAAATATTTATTCTGGAAAGTACATTTTTTGTCATGATCCGTGTTTCTGTGCATTTATTTTTAAGGGTTTTCTGTGTTCAGTTTCTGTCCCGTGAGTCTCTGTTGTTTCTGCGTCTTCCCCGTTGATTGCTTCCCAGGTGTGCCTAGTTACCTGATTACCCTCCCTGTGTATTCTTTGTCTCTTGTCGGGTCCTTGTCTTGTCTATGATAGTTCGTCTGCCGGCACAGTTGAACTGTTTAGTCCTTTGTCGGCATTAGCTCGTCGCGTCAGTCTTTGTTTAATTCGGTTGCTACCGGTGCTGAGCCTCAGTGTTTCCGCTCTGCCGTGCTGCCTGAGATATGGACTGTTTTTGAGCTGTTCATTAAATTAATCATCTTCACCTCAAGCTGAATCCCTGTGCTCATTCTCATCACCACCAACCACAACTCATGACAATTTTCAATTTGGAACTAAAGGTTTAGCTTGCAAATTAAATATTTTGCTTAGACTTAAACATTTAGTTGAGAACTAAATATCTAGTTCACTAATTAAATATTTAATTAGCAGATAAAATTTGACCTTTCATTGGTTGACCAGTGTTTAGCTACATCCATCTTCCCTTCATGTTTTCAGTGAACTGCTACATTTAAACTAAATTTAAAATTTACACACCAGTGGATTCTGTGATTACTTCAAAGGTGACTGTTTTGGATATTATTTAGGGGTATCAGAGTAAAGAGGGTTTTAAAACAAATGTAAACCAATTTGCACAAACAATTTGAAAATAACACATTGGTTAATTCCAATACTTTGTGTTAGTGTATCACATAAAGTCCCAATAAAATACACTCATACTTTAGCAATGTGCTGCATTAGCAATAAGGGATTTTGGAGATATTTTAGACAACATACGCAAAAGCAGCATGTTCTACGATCACATATCTCTGTCCGTTTCTGAAAAAGCTTGGAACGTTTTGGAGGAGAGCAATTTTTATTTCATGTTTAGCCCATATTTATGCAAGACTCTCAATGCTGCATGAAAGCCTGAGCTAAAGGGCAGGAGCGGAAGGAGGAAATATAT
>NW_006799953.1:267450-299450 GCF_000485575.1 Poecilia formosa | reverse complement strand
TGATCTCAAGTGGAAATCCAAGTGCTGAATAATTCATAGCCAGTGGGAGGTGAATAATGAATGTGTGTGTGATTAAAGCATGCATAGTGATGAGGCAGAGAGTGAGTGTGAGAAGAGGGCTTCCCCCGCTGTGTGATCTTTCACACCTGACACACAAAGGCTTTAATGATGGCCGGACGGGGAGGGGGACACTACGGTAGCAGGAGGCGTAGCGAACACGACTTCTGTTGGATCTGGCCCCTAACAAAAAAACAACAACAACGCTGCACTCTTAGTGAATGAGAATCAACGAAAATGGAGGGAAAAGAAGAATGCATGTGTGGAAACGTTGGAAATGAATCAACCTGGCGTCACGCAGAGCTTTTCCTGACGGCGGGGGGTCAGGAACCACGGCCGCTGCATCCGAGCTTCAGCCCACTGCTGTGGCTGTGCCTGGATGGATTTAAACGGAGTCTCTCCGTGTAAATGTGCGTGCAGCAGCAGCAGCAGCAGCAGCATGCGTGTTGCATGAAACAAACGCGCATCCGCCAACGCAACACCCACTGGTCCAAGGTGTGTGGAAAAGAAACGTGGAAACCACGAAACACACAAAGATATTAGTATTTATTCAAAAATATAAGTGGTGGTTATGAGCTTGATTAACAAAAGATGAAGATGTGTTTTTTATTCATGTTTACGTCGTAAATAAAAGAAGTGTTTTTGTTTCAATAACTAACAGAAAGCAGAATAAAACTCAGTCTGGAGCCTCAGCGGCTGGCTTTGGTTCAGTCGATGCTGCTGGAATTTATTCCCATTACAATGAGAAAATCTAAATGTTGTGAAATGGATGAAAATAAGTGCAAATCGGGTAAATAATTTAAAGATATCTTGACCTGAGAAAAACATGATAACCGGGGTTCCGGTAATGGCGGCTTACTGAGGAGGACGTGCTCGCCTCGACTCCGCTAACCTTTCTGTGAAATCCTGGAAAAATACTCGTTACAAGTGACACTCAGCGACGTTTAAAACAGCTGTGATGCCTCTCTCACAAAGGAAGCCCAGTAAAAACTCCAGCAAGCCGACTCAATCGAAGTGATCTAACTTCACTTCTAAGGAGAGCTCTGAAGCTAGCTGCGAAAATAGCGAAGCTAACACCACCACGTGGCAGACGATGGAGGAGGAACACCGGGGTTAAATGAGAAGCACAGGACGGTTGAGGCTGGTTCAGAGGCAATACTGGCTGCAATTGCAAATTTAAAATCGGATTTGTCCTCCCGACTGGATGGTATTCTGTCAGCAATGGAGAATGTGAAAAAAGATGTTAACGAGTGCGCCGAGCGGGTTGGTGAGGATAACATCACCAACCATCAAGCTAGGGTCCAGGTTCTTGAAACTAAAACTAAAGACCTCGAAGGGAAAGTGTTGGACTTGGAGGCCAGATCGCGACGATCAAACCTGAGACTGGTTAACCTTCCCGAAGGCGCGGAGGGAGAGGACGCCTGCGCCTTTCTGGAAAAGTGGCTACAGGAGGTTCTGAATCTGGCACCGCTGCGCACCACTTTGACACTGGAGAGAGCGCACCGGCTGGGCCAGAGAAGCACATCCAACACCGTTGCACCAAGGACTCTTATTATGAAGTTCTTAAATTATAAAGTAACTGTGATAAGGGCTGCCAGGACGAAGGGACAGATCCTATTCAAGAACCATCCGGTGAGATTTTATGGGGACCTCGCAGCCGGTGTGCACAAAAAAACAAAGAGTTTGTTGGCGTGAGACATCAACTCCGGGCCATGGGGATACGATACGGCATGAGTCCTCCTGCTCGACTGCTGGTGACACACAACGTCTCGCATCTTTAACCAACCAGATGAAGCAGAGAACTTTGTAAGGACTCTGAAAACAGAAGGCGGTGTTCTATCAGATGGCCACACGCTGTCAGGATAGCATACATGCAGTTGGTATGCATGCCCGCGCATGCGCATTAAGAAGTCCGACCGTCAGTGGAGTTGTCAGTTCAGCATACGCAACAAGTTACGACGAAGATAAGTCATTAAATTGTTTATAATATCATATAATATAATAACTAGATAGATATTGTTGTCGTGGTTTCAAAGTGTATTTAAAGCAGGTCTGGCTGCAGCTGCAGTCAACTACAACACACGCCCGTGTAAAACTCATTAACCTACTTAACCGTTAAGTCAGGATGCCATACAGCTGTTAATAACAAAGTATATGATTAACTACGTAATGATTCTATGTTGCTGATTAAATAAAATCATATGGTAATGACAGCGTATACATGTCTGAGCTAAGCGTATGACTATCTGACAAGGTATGCTGATCTGACAGAACACCGGACCTGGGTGAGACAATGACGACACCATTGCATCGCAACATATTAACAGGGATGGACAGTTATGGTTTCTAAAGTGAAGCAAAAATAAATAAGGATAAATAATTTGCCTATTATATTTTATGCATGCTATCCCAGAGGCTCACAGCCAATAACCTACTTTTATTTACTTATTTTTTGGATCCATTCAGTAACGAGTTTCTTATGTAGCGGGGTGGCGTAGGATGGGGGAAATATTCAGGCACAGTCGGTTGGTCCTCACTTTTTGTGTGGAACAGCCTCCAGCTGTTAGATGGGTGCCAGAGTATTAAAGGGGGAGGAGGGTGGGCAACAGAGTTTGAAGTTTAAAGGGGGTACACTGTTCAATGTTCATTATTATTATGGATGTAGTATTTAACGTCCAGGTGTTCTTGGTTTCTTTGTCTTTGAATAACTTTAAAATACTAGGCATGTCTTGTGGGTTAAGAATTAAAACGTCTACTTGGAGCTGCAGGGGACTACAAAAACTAAAAAAAAGTCAAACAGATAATGACTAGGGCGAAATCTATGCGCTCTGATATTGAACTCACCTGTTGCCTGTTCCGGAGTCAAGGGTTATTAAAGACAGGGCTGGGAGGTACATTATTCTACAGTACTTATCACAGAAAAAATAAACCTGATAAATATTTACGCCCCAAATGTTGATGACCCAAAGTTTCTCCAAAATCTCTTTCTTACAATTTCCGCACTGTCTGGCAGCTGTATTATAGCAGGAGATTTTAACTGCACAATGAACCCAGAATTGGATAGAAGTTCAGGTACTGACAACTCTCATTCTAAAAGCAGACGAACAATTCAACACTTTATGAAGGAACTTCATTTGATTGATATTTGGAGGGATATGAATCCCAAGAGCTTAAAATACTCGTGCTATTCAAATACACATAAGTCATATTCGCGTATCGATTACTTTTTAATTTTATCCATCCTGAGACATAAAATAAGAGACTGTCAATATGAAAGCATTTTAATATCTGACCATGCACCAAATTCACTAATCTATGAGGATTTAAGACTAAGGAGAGACCCTCCTAGATGGAAATTTAAACAAAAGTGGCTGCTACACCCAGAATTTATGTCTTTCATAGATAATCAAATTAACATCTATTTTGAAATCAACACAGACGAAACACCACCCTCTTTAAGGTGGGAAGCCTTCAAGGCCTATATAAGGGGCCTTTATTATTTATCCTAGCAATAGAACTGTTTTCCATTGCGACGCGGTCTCATAAAAACATAACAGGTTTGACAATAGGCCAACAGGAACATCGAATTGCTTTATTTGCTGACGATGTCGTTCTTTTTTTTGGAAAAACTGAATGATTCTATTCCAGCCTTGTTAGATCTAATAAACACATTTGGAAGAATATCAGGATATAAAGTAAATAAAGACAAGTCTTCTTTAATGTTACTTAATTCAGAAGAAAGAAACAGTGTTGGGAATCTTTTCCAATTCAAAAAGGTAAACTGTTTTACATATTTGGGGATTAGGATAGTACCATGCATAAGTGACATTGTTGCAGTTAACTATAACCCCATGATAGACTTAATTACTGCCTCTGTAGACAGATGGAACAACCTGCCCTCGTCACTTATAGCACAAATTAATGTTCTTAAAACCAACATAATGCCCAAACTTTTGTATTTGTTCCAGAACATCCCACTCCTGCCAATTTATTCTCGGCAATAAAAAATATTTTCATACGCTTTTTGTGGAATAATAAAGACCAAGGTTACGTTTATCACTTTTGTACCTACCGTACAACAGAGCTGGCCTCAGGTGCCCCAATCCACTTTGGTACTATTGGGCAGCTCAATTGAGGACTATGATGTATTACTTTACAGATAAATCTCTCTTGCCTTGGGTGAATATCGAAAATTGTTCTGTATCTCTCTCTCTACCCCAGTACATTTACTCAGAGAAAATCAGAGTACTAAAAAAAAGGACAAAAACCCTATAGTCAGAAATATGATATCTTGGTTTGGTATCAGGTTAAGAAGTATTTAGGCGATTTCTCCTCTCTATCACGCTTCAGTCCGATATGGGGTAACCAGTTTTTTCCCTCCAGGGCAGATCCTGGTTTTAGGAAATGGGCTGAAAAAGGTTTAAAGACAATGGGAGATCTTGTGGATTCAGAGGATGGGTTTATGATGTAATTTGAAGAGCTGAAGGCCAGGTATGATATTCCAAGTAAACATTATTTTAAATATTTACAGGTGAGGAATTTTACTAGTTCATCTCAAAATCAGTGTGAGTCCATCCCCCCACTGTCCACTTTAGAAATCGAAATGAAGAATGATTGCTTGGGAAAAGGAATTATCTCTAAACTATATAGCATGTTAGTGGAGGGATCCTCTGAGTCTTCTTTATGGAGGCTCAATGCCTGGAGGGAGGATTTACAGGAGAACTTGCCTTCAGAGGACTGGGAGAAGGCGTGTGTGTTGTAAAACCAATAAAGATATTGTTGGAAAAAAGAAAAAACCCATGATAACCAAAGTAAGTCAAGTGGGTGAATGCTTTTGATTTGCCCAACTTGAAAAACTAATCCATCCATCAAACCAAATCATGGGCTGTAAGTTAAACAGTCACACATTAATAAAGATATTTGAAATTTACTTTACAAATTCTAAAATCAGTATCTTTCACAATGTCCCCTCTCTTTGTTTCTTATCATTTGATGGACGTTTGTAGTATGGAGGTCTGAAACGGCCAAAACATCAACGCAACTCTCCTAATTTGTGATGAGATTAGCGACATACCATTATTTATTTAAGTAGTTAGTTATTTCAAAGATAATCCCTTCAGATGTAGCATCTCCCTCTATTAAACAAATCTTAAACAAATGCAGACATCATGTCTCGTCTCAGTCTAGAAAAGACTTCAGCAGCTTCACTCCAATCAAAAGAAATCTCTCAACTTTTTGGAGTGCATATGTGAAACTTTAAAAGTATATGCTTCGGGCAAAAACTAACAATCTTAAATATTTTTAGTAAAAGAATCCCTTCACGTCTGCAATTTGCAGCACAATCTCCAAACAATCTCTAGTGCAGTATGGCAAGTATGTGGGCGCCAAACATTTCAGCTGTTTTGTTTTGCAACATTTGAAGCATCTGATTGCAGATTTAGTGGTAAACTGAATATAATTTAATGTGTAAACTTTTCTAAATGCACGTCGGAGCATTCGTTTCCTCAGCAGCAGCAGTAGCAGCACCACGTTGTGCTGTTACGATCGGTGCTCCTTGTGTGTGAAGTCCTGTCAGTGTGACTCTGTTTATATTCTCAAATGTCCTAAACCCACGTTAACCTCATGTAAACTGTTAGATGTGATCACATTTCTCTGTTTCTAGAAAGACGATCCTGTTCCCAGCTGGAGCTGTCCCAGAGAACAGAACGTGAGATGAAATAATATTTTACGTGACTTGAAAGGTGAGCTGAAAAAACTTCTGGTTTATATTTCAGTCACAACGTCTGCTTGGCAGAATGAGCAGCATCATGATGGATGTTACGTTTTGCACATGCTGATGTCGAGACACAGATACGATGGTGAGTTAGAGCCGCAGCAGAAAGAAAAAACAGAAGGGGCAGATTTCCGGCAAAAAAATATATGAAATTTTGAGATTAATATTAGAAATTTTTGAACATTTCTGAGTCTCAAACATCAAAAATATTGGACTTATGAAACTCAGAAATCTACAAGGTTTTTTCTACAAAAAATTCTGAGATTAATCTCAAAACTTCTTTTTTTTCTAGCAAACTTTCAACTTTTCAAACTCAAAAATTTCCAATTTAATCTCAAAATGTCAGAGAGCTTTGGCAGAAACTTACTGCTGCTTTGTTCTTTTTTTTATCTTCAGTGGCCCTAACATGCTGTCGTAGAAACCAATCCACCCGTTGCACTGGCTAGTGCCTCTCTTAATGAGATAAACAAATGAGACCTTATTTTTAATTTAATGTATCTTATTATTTAACATTTATCAATCCTGGTCTAGAACCTCCATTTTCTAGATAGATAAGAGAATACCTGCTTCTGTAAATGCAAGGAAATGTGTCTCCACAAAAGATTGACTCAACAGGTGCACACCACACATTTCAGATTTTTATAAAATATTTACATATGTATAAAAAAACACTTCTCTGCCTTGGTGTGCGATATAAAAATCCTAATAAAATACACTGAAGTTTGCAGCTGCAAAGTGACAGAATGTAATGAAAGGTTTCGGTGGTTCTTTATAAAGGTAATAAATGTGTTAAATTAATGTCATCGGTTTATATATGGCTGTAATAATCAGCTTCGGTTGGCCCTTTCCCAGTGGAGTCTTGCTGTCATTATTTTCCATTGTGAACGCAGCCGGCTTCGACTTGAAAACAGAGCAGAGGTGAATGCTCCCAGAGGGGTCATTGTTCCCCAGAGTGAAGCAGAACCCCGCGGTCTTCAGCTGAGAAAATATATCAAGAAGCTCCTTTTGCCTGTCCTAGAACATCAAAGCTGACCGACACAACTTGTTTCCCCCCCCTTCTTCAGCATTTAATTTGATAAACAGCCGTTTGTCGCACAGCCTCAGCGCTTCTGATGTGGTTTATTTTCAGAGGAGGGGGTAAACCTGATCGGTGTTTGGCTGCTGCACACAATCAAACACTCAACTTCCTCTTCCTGTCTCTGTGGAGACTAGTAAGAGAGTGACACAGAGGATGTTTGGTGGGTGGGGGCATTTCTTAAGAAAAACAGACGGTCTGGGTAGAGGGAGTGGGAGGGGGACCTCAAGTTGTCGCCATGACAGCAGGTGAACAAGATGAGACAACTGATATGTGAACACATTTCTTCTGTGAAGAATGATAGAAATCTTGAATGACGCTTCTCTTCAGGGACAGAACCGGGCTGACATATGTGAGAGCTGAGCTTGGAGAATTGTGGTCAGGGGTGAACCTTCACTGCAATGAACCCCTTATTTAGAGACGCTAAAACAAACAAAAAAAAAAAACATGCTAACTGCATCAGAGATTAGAAAATGTTCTAACACAGAACATGCATCTCCCAACGGTAAAATATAACTCATTTTAATTCAGAATTTTTCAGTGGTGATCTGAATTACTTTTGCATAATCCATCCGAATGTGGTTGAAGTTGATTTAAAGCAATTGGTTTTGAGCTTAGTGTGTTGAAAAGAATAATAATTCATAACCTGTCTTACTGCTAGAAAACATTTCCATACATGGATTATCAATATTTGGATACCACTGTCAAATAAATCTATTAAGGTACAAGAAGAACCAAGATACTGGAGTCATAAAAACAAGACAAAATGAGATTTTTAAAATATTTCTGGGAAAACTAAGAATATTCAGCTTTTTTAAAGCTTTCACAAACTGTGTTTGTGCACCCGGGACAGGCTACCAGTCCAGGCTAAACTATGAATGATGTCAAGAAACTCCAACTGCAGTGACGTAGAATTTGAAGGAAAAAACTAAAGGCTGATGCACAGTAGCTAGCTTTGTTTAAAAATGCTCTATAGTATAAATGTTAAGTCATAAGGTAGCCAACAGGCAGCTTAAACTACAAATAAAATAGCTTGCGTTAGCTTGCGCAAGCTACGCAGCAGGCTAATGATGCCTTAAGTGAAGAAACTTGTTTTAACAAAAGTCTTTAGCACCACAGCATGACATTATTTTTGTTATGATTTACAATCCTGTTATTTTATGGAAAAAATAGAAAAATGTGAAATCTGATCACGTTATTGCAGTTAAATGTTGCCGGTTTATGAAGAATGATGCAGATCGCTATAGCCTTTTGTCTTCTTGTTTTTATTAAGTGCAGATTTGAATAGCTAGGAAAAGTCAGTTTAACACAAAATTATTTTTCCACATTTGGGAAGAATTCTGTCTTCAGAATATTTAAAAATATTAAGTAGAAGGAAGATTTCCCTGGCACCATCTGTGGCACTTTTAGACTTTTTTTGTGTTTTTACTCGCGCCAGGCTGATTTCTCAGAGGAAGTCCTCCTTTATCCCAATCCATGGATTTATTGTTCCAGCAAACTGTGATCTAAACCCTTTTTTGTGCCGCAATCAAAAGACTTAATCTTTGCTTGTGATCACACAAACACAGAGGTTGTCCTCAGATGATAGTGCCAGCGCTCAGCGGGACCACTGGTCCGTTTCAGCATGCAGGAGGCTGAATGTCCTTACAGACTGGTTAAAGTCATGCAGACCAACATGTCACCAACAGACTACCTGTCTGGCTCGACCAGGCAGCCCTGCTCTCCCTCCTGGCTGCATCCTGTATGACGTGATCAAATGCCGTTCATCCATTGTCCCACGGCGGACAAGGTGTCTCTACCTTTTTTCTCAAAGGGTATTTCATAAGCTGTACTTTGGTACTTTCCCATGCTTTTCCTAGCCCTGTTCCGTCCTTAAGTTGATTCAGAAACACGGGACTTGTCAGGTGGTACTCGCCCACGACACCACGCGTCGCTCGCACACTCTGGGAAAAGAAGGCCTGCACGGGTTTTCAGCCGGAGTGCATGCGGAGGAACATTTCCCTCAGGTCTGCAGATCTTTGACATGTTTGATGAATATTGAAGGAGAAGTTAAAACGAGGTTTTCAGAAAAAGCTTCTGTGCAAAATAAGCACTTCGAAAGGGGTCAGCTTCATTAAAAAGTTGGGGCAAAGTTTTCAAACGTGGTTCCCACAGGAACACAGCCATATTAAGTATCAGCAGTTAACACATTGGATATTTACTTATGATGGTTGACCTCATGCAGTTTACCTGTGAATGTCATGTGAATGTTAGACTTTTAATGATTTATTGAGCTGCTCTTTTCTGAGGATAAAAAACCATTCCCTTTCCTCTCATAGTTTGGCTTTATATATATACACTGCTCAAAAAAATAAAGGGAACATTTCACTTTAATTTTGTGTGTGGCTCCAAATCCAGGCCTCCATTGGTTAATAAATTTGATTTCCATTGATGATTTTTGTGTGATTTTGTTGTCAGCACATTCAACTTTGTACAGAACAAAGTATTCAATGAGAATATTTCATTCATTCAGATCTAGGATGTGTTATTTGAGTGTTCCCTTTATATATATATATATACAAATTATGTTAGCTCATCACATAAAATCCTAAATGCATTGAAGCCTTTTAATTTGAACATGATAAAGTTTAACAAAGAAATAATAATAGTTTTGCGAGGAACTGTATGAGCATTGTAACTCCTGGTGCTCTCCCACATAGACTCTCACCTCCCACTGGTGTCCTGTGTCAGCTCAGGTCATGCCCCGGCGACCTTCTGGAACAATGGGTCTGATCTGTGTGGGATGGGGGTCCCGGTTCAGCGCTTTGCCGCGTGCCTGCAACCAAACAAACACAATGAGAACGGGACAATGTTTGTCATGGAAGATCTTATCTCGGCCAGCATGATTCAGCTCTTATTTTTCCTATCATCGTTGAATTTACGGGGACTTGAGAGGAATGATTCTTGGAATCAAGAGTGCAAAACATACTGGTAGTACTGTCTGTTATGATATTTTAAAGCTCTACTTTGTGTAGAGTTTAAGAACAACATCTCAGAAACCGGTAATCTATTAAGTTTTAAAATACTAAAATACATTCTGGTGTCTCCACATTATCACACTGATGGCTTTTTCAATGTATATTCAGGTAATTCGTCACCTTCAGTCATAAAAATGCAGGTAAGACAGTATTTTTATATAACAAGAAAAAACATCCATTAAAAATTGCTGGGAATGAAGCGAAGAATGTTGAAAAAGGTAAATCAAATGTTCATCTTGCTGCCACATGAACAAAATTAAGGATTCACATATTGAATCAGCAAGGCTGCAGTTGAAAAGATCAGTTGTTATGCGGAGTTCAGCTTCTAAATTAAATAGCCGAAGAAACCCTGATACCCTCAAACAATTACCTTTAAATTCAATAGCATGTGTAGAAATACTGTGTTAGCACTGCCTTTCTATGTGATGATCATCAGCTATGAGGAAAACAGCACATATACAACCACATATACAGTATTCACACAACAATGAATCCATAACAACAATATTTAATCTCATCTATCTCTATGCAAATGCTCTGTCTGCGCTGATGAAGAGTCAATCACACTGGGATGCTGGATGTTTGAAACTGAAAGTGACTGAGAATTATCTGACCACTTGGGGACACTACCTGCAGTTAAATGCAATTAAAATAAGTTTGTTCGCGCAAAAAGTCATCAAAAACCACAATGATCCTCCAACCACTTCCTGTCGTCGTCTTCTTCTTCTTTGTGGCTTTGTGGTTTCCTCAGCACTGCAGTCACTCTGACAGTCATCTGCACCAGACATATCGCACGTGTCTGGTGTCATGATATCATATGATTTATGACATCGTTGGATTTATGATATCCGATGACATCCTAAATCGTTGGAGTCAGAGCAGAGGAGACCCTTTCCACTCCGTGTCCTCATCGCAGATGAATCTCACCATTGCAAAGCCGAGTACTACGATCAATGCTTACCGCGGTCGCGCTCAGTCTGAGGTGGTTTTACACCTGAATGCGGGGCTGTGATGAGGTTGTACTGAGCTGCAGAGCTGCAACCAACAGGAGAATTCAACTGCATAAGCACCGTTCGACCAAAGGAGGCCAGCAGTGCCAAAATAATGAGGAGCTATTACTAGTACACGAAAATGTCAAAATTTGCACAGAAACATAAAGATATGATTCTAAATAACCTGTTTAGACTGTTTATCAACAAAAAAAATGGATGTTTGTTAGTTTCACTTTAAGGGTGATATTTCAACAAGATCTAAACTCACCTTGAAAACACTGATCAGACTGATGACATGTCACCCAAAAACTAAATATTTGCTCCTCCTGGAGGAGCCAGAATCACATCAAGGTCACATCCACAGGCATTCAGACAAAATACCGAGAGACAGCCATGATGTCTCTCCGGCGTTTTGAGGAACACGTTGCAAAATACCACACGAAGAAAAGATTGCCAACTTCTCAAAATGCCTTCAAAGTAAATTCAGACCTGTATGGTAGAAATTATAGGAAGTGATTGAGCAAATCTCTTTGGTAGTGTCTCATAAGAAGGCTGCAGACGTGCCCTCAGTCTCGTTTGGCACATTTATCCAGCTCTGGCTCTCACCACTTTCACATCTTTCAGTGCGACAACCAGCAAATGTTCGTACGACTGAACTCCAATTAGATGCTGGCTGCTGTAACTGACCCAGTCAGGACGTCTAGAAGGGAAACCAGAACCTGCAGTCGGGCTGGCAGCCGTCC
Organism: Poecilia formosa; assembly: GCF_000485575.1. NCBI lineage: Eukaryota > Metazoa > Chordata > Actinopteri > Cyprinodontiformes > Poeciliidae > Poecilia > Poecilia formosa. The sequence continues at coordinate 287,793 of NW_006799953.1, read as the reverse complement.
TGCTGTGGGAACAGATCAAGGCTATTATTGGATAAACACAAGAGCTTCTTGTCGTATTGGCAATTACGCATCTACTTAAAAACGCCATCTGTGGTGAAAATGGGATGAAATGAGCTGCTCAGGACGCCTCGGGCGCCTCTGCATGAGCTGCTCTATGCAGACACATCCTCCAACCCCACCAAATGACACAAGAGCCGATCGCTCGCTATGTCATTCCTGACATCATCGAAGGTCACACCGCAGCCGTGCGACGCCCAAATATTGCCCCCCCTGTTTTTATAAATAAAAACAGGGGAGCCTTTTTTTTCTGTTGTTTTTTTTCAGCTATTGACAAAATCTCATCCTATTCTGGAGAATAATTCACGGCAGGATGTGTGAATGATAAATATTAATAATCCAGGGGGCCAGTGTTTTGAGAGCCGCTCGTCTGAGGGAACAGGCAGAGGCGGAGAAACCCAAACACGCGGCAGCAGAAGCCGAAGCGACTGTGGGAAAAAAACTGGATTCAACAGATTCAGGAAGAATAATAATTCAGTGTGGGTGAACGCCCACGGGTTAATCTGATCAGCAGGCCATCAGCGAACAGTTTTTAATAACTGGAGATACATAAGAGCTTCAAGTGTGTAAAAAGGTCAGATAACTTACCACTACCGCAGGGAGTTGTCATCCAAAATCTCCTGCTTTTTTTTTTTATTAATGTAGCGTTATTGAAGTGTGAATACATTGCAGTACTTTGGTAGGACTTGTTTGAGTTTTTCCACAGCATATCATAAATCGTTGGTGTAAGTGATTTCATCTATTGACTCATGAACATTTTGATGTTTCTGTCTTCAAAAATCAAGTTAAGTGTAAATCAGAATAAATGAAAAAAACTTTTTAAAACTTGTGTGGCAAAAATCAAGAGAATTTTTGCTTTACTGCATATTAATTTAAAGTTCAGTAGGTCACGTGAAACATCTACTGAAAATGTTGTTTACATGAGAAAATGGACGCCCTTCCAGTATTAATGTCGTTTTAATTTACGAATTTAACACATCATCTGTTGTGTGCAGTACATTCGATCTTTCAGATTGATCACTTAGGATATCAGATAGCTGTTACAAATATATAAATAGTCTGTTTATGAGTTGTGCAAACTCTTTCAAATACATCAATAGATGTTATTTTTTTTAGGTTTGTTTGTTTCCTCCAAATTCGAAGATACGGGTGGAGCTTATGACAACATGCAGCATAATGACTCAGAACCATTATGAGTCGTTATGGCTATGACTTGTGCAAGTTTTCACAGGTCATGTTGTGACCTCAGAGTGTTACAGAAATAATAGTTGAGAAAAAAAAACACTCGTCAGAGAAACGAGAAACATCAGTGGTAACAGGAAGGTGTAAAAACAAAGGTTCTTTACCTGATTATTTTTTATTCTAACCTCTTTCTGGACGGACCCGCCTGCTGGAAAACGGACTCAAAGTAACGTTAAGGCCCCGTTCACACAGGAAAACTTCTTACTGAAAGTTTTTAACCGTTTTCGAAAACGACGCTTTAGGGAACCCGAATCGAGTTTTTTCGATTTTTCTTTCCAGAAGGAAAGAAAAGTGCATATTTAGTGAGAACGACAACGTATTAGTTTAGCACAAAATTTGTTAACCCTTCATGTACGCACATGGTTACGGCTCTGTTCTTGAATACATTGTGAATTTTCGGGGCAGATTGTATCACTGACCCAGAGTGAAAGGCCGTTTAAAGCATCAAACTCATTTTCATTTTGGGCCAAATCAAAAAAATCTGAATGTTCTTAAAGGGCCAGAATCTATTGATTAAACCCATCAAACTGTTAAAATATCAATAAACAGCAGTTTGTTTCTGCATTCAACAAGTGTTTCTTAAAATGAAGTAATGTTGAACATCTTTTCACACTGATCAGTACATCCAGGATTTTGTGATTGTTGTTGTGGTGTTTGCAGTAAAATCAGAAATAATGTGGGGATCTGTTGATTTTGAGTGAATTTTACAGATTTGTGAAAAACTGGAGGAACTTATTGATGTAACTTTAAGTCTTCAGGGCCACTTTAAAAGCTACAGCAGGCCAGATTTGGCCCCCGGGCCTTGAGTTCGACACATGCGGTTTAAAGGAAAACCTTTTCAGGCTTTTCAAGTTAATTAGGCTTCGACTCCATGAGTTTCCATTACTGATACTTTTTCACAACATTCTAATTTTCTGAGTCATTTTCTGGTTTGGGTTTTTATTACCTGTAAGACTCTATATAATACACAACTTTCTTTTTCTGCACTTTTACGCAATACTCTAATTTTTAGGTGATACAGTCCTGTGTCATAAACCACGCTGAAGGGAGGATTTTCATTTTAAAAAACATTTTCCCTGGGTAATTTTGTGACGGTGACGATAAAAACAACTCTGCTTAGAATAACACCAGCAGGTTTAGTAGATATGCGTTCTTTTCGGGGTAACCGCTCCTGTACAATCCCAACTTTCCGTAAAGAAAGCGTTCATCCATCAGCGCCTCACAGAGATCCTCTTTGTCGCCCGCAGCTTCTGCCTGAAGTTCCTGCGTCATGTCGGGTTTGTGCGACTCCCTGATCAACGGCAACGCAGACATCTGATGCTGACAATAGTTGTCATCTAAGCAACATCTCGCGGGGCAGAATGAGGACACCCACTTGCAGCTGATCACACAGGGCCAACAAACAACTGTGCATGGGAGGCAGGAGGGGGGTAAATGTGCAGCAGGGCGGGGGGCGGATGAAATGAAACTCGGGGGAACGCGTACTGCCTTGTGGGGTGCCTGCAGACTGCTTTTTGAAACGTTCTGCCCGTCTGCGTCCCAGTCAGCACGCAGTCAGCAGAAGAGAAGCCCCTTGTCCCCTTCAGGACAGCAGGAAAAAGGCTGAATGAACTCAAAGCAGACATCCGAGAGGCTCGCCGAGTCCCACGGCGCGCCGCAGGGATTTCACCTGCCAACAGTCTGCTGGACGGACCAGAGGGCAGGGCAACCGATACGCAGTGAGAAACTACTCAGCATGGCAGCCAGCGTCCAGCGTAAACATCAGTGGATCTGGTTTTTAAGCACAACCAGGGGTCATCTGAGCATGAGTCCTTAAACTAACCTGGAAACAGCCTTCTGTTTTAATGGTTCAAACTCTTGAGTGTCAGAGGAAATTCTTGGATTTTCCCTTCTTCCTTCAGTCGGTCTGTCTGGCTGCAGTGCGTTTCTGGCAGGAACTGGCCTGCTAATTCCACTGTGGAAAAGGTGATGACCTGGTGTAACAATATACGGAAGATATTTGTCCAGCTATTAGAAAGGTCGCCGCGCTTTGGCCACGGAGGCAAGAGGTGACACAGCCGTCGCACTGGCCTCAGGCGGGCCGCTCTGCTTCACAGTATCAGGACGGATTATCCTGCGCAAATTGGCCCAAACATTGATAAAGGTGAAAAAGCTGAATGTAATCAGAATTTATAGATAGAAAACGTAAAAAAATAAAATAAAATCTTAGAGCGTGAAATATAAATAGATCATGATTGACATTTTCACTGTTTTTTTTTCCCAAAAGGAGATAATTTTGTTATTCCCTTCATCAGGAGCCTTCGGAGCTGTGAATCCCAGAAACAGAAATTCACTTCAAATTGTGGATGATGACTAGAGGTGGGTAGGGCGTTCAAGAAAACACTCAGGTAAGAGTAAAAAAGTCTTTCGCAAAGAGGCTCGAATACAGAGTAACTGATCAAAGCATCTGGTGTAACGTTTCAAAATAATGGACAAATATATAAAGTAATGTGGAAGTTTTCTCTCTTTCTGCTCTCGCTCACTTTTTTTATTCGTCTCCATGTTTCTTCCCTCTTGTTCTTTTCTTCTGGATCTCTGTATTTTTTTGCTCTGTTTTGGCTCCCTGGGTTCCCCGTGATTTGGTTCAGTTTTGTCCTTCATCTTTTCACTAAAATACTCACCGTCTACTCAAAGCCTCTGCCGTTCTGCATTTGGGTCCATCATCACCAACACATCACAACGCATCGGCTATTCTGCTACCAAGGTAAAAGAAAGACGCGCTGATGCTCACCCAGGAGCATCAGAGCAGAAATGCTGGTCAGAACAGGAGCAGAAACTACACCTACCCGAAGGCTGCCATAATTTTAATTTATTTTTGGCACAAGGGGTCACTTATCACTGTTATAGATAGATCAGAAGTTAATTATCAACTTCACAGTGCTATAAATTATGAAATGGGCTCTTTTCTGACAAACTGAATTAGGATGACAGTGCGACAGGCGACATAGCGAGTGGAACGTGCAACTCTGTTCAGTTCTCAATTTTATCAGCGCTTACTGTTACCTAACAACGTTACCAAGAACTGAGTGTGGCAACGCAGCATCTACGAGAGTGATGCAACATATCTGGCCAAACTCAGTGATGACACAGTGAAAACCCTCTTATTTTGTATCCTAACATGGACTTTTTGAAATTACTTTTGCTGAGCAGGATGTGCGGCCTCCGTCACGGGGTATTTAGTATTTCAGCAAATATGTTCCGAACTACTGTTTTTATCTAGATTGGCAAAAATTATAACTGCAAACTTATGAAGTTATTCTTGTCAAATATTCACAGAGATAGAAAAGGTGGAGATAAACCAAACATTTAGCTTATTTGATAAATGTCAGTACCTGTTGGTTTTATATGTATAAAAAAGTTATTCCACTATCAGTTGATTCAGAGGGGTTTGTGATTCCATTTTTATCTTTTTATTTTTTGGCAAAATGTTACTTTTCTGGGCTCCTATTGTTTTTTCTCATGGTTTGCTGAGTCCAATACTTTGGTCCTTTTACACCTGGTTCTTGTTTACCAGTAATCACTCTTCTCCTGTGTCTGTTTCTCTCTCTGTGTTTTCTTGTCGGATCCTCACTGTATTCTTGTAGGCTGTCGGTCATGGATCGGTTCTCTCTGAATAGTTTGTTAAAAGAAAATAAAAATCTGTTGTTCTTTGGTCTGCGCTACCGAGAGCGCCTGAAACACTGCCCATTAAATTTTACAACTGTCTAAGCAAAACACGGAGTTTATGAAGCAGGAGAAGTTTTTATCCACTGCCGGCTGAGCTGAATTATCAAAGAGGAAACAAACAGAAACTAGCATAGCACTCCGGCTAAATCGCTGAACATTCAAACGTTGCTGGCAGGAGAGGGAAATGGTTTTACTGAAAACGGTTGAGTTAGACACAGTTGAAAGTAGATATTTACATACACAATTATATAAAAGACACAACCTTTCATTCTTAGAGTCTGGGATTAAATTCCTGTTTATTGTTAGAATAAGCAAAATTATTCATTAATGACGACGGGATTTTTTAAAAACAGCTTCCTTCAAATTTAGAAGTTTACTTACATTTTCTTAGTATTTGGAATGTGTTCTTTTTTTTCTTTTTTTAGTAATATGTAACTTCATGACTTGGGTAAAATGCAGGGTCATTATGGTCAAACCACAGGTTTATCATGTCTCCAAAAGCAAGTTCTTTCTTCTTGATTGTGTTTGCTAGCTGCAATATGAGTTTCTTTTGGGGAGGAAAACCTAGCAACCAAAAAGAGGTGATAAATAAGTTCCTTATTCTAAATAATTAATGCAGCACACAAATGCAGTTCCTTTTTCTAATAAACACAAAACTGGGATGTTTAATAACTTAAGGAAGCCGTCTGTGCAGCTGCCCTGACCTTGTGCAAGTTGCCATGCAGAGCACAGAAGCGCCGCAGGGTTAATACCAAACTAATAGTTCTCCTTGAAGGGGTAATTAAACGTTTCACGTCGTGTGTTCGGTGAAAGCTAGATGAATTCAGGAATGTCTTAAAGGTCAGAAGTTAGACCAACACACCACCGAAAAAGACAAAGGTTTTAAAAGGTTTTGGTATTTTAAATTGGCTTCATAACGACATTTGACACTTTCTGCGACCTGAACATTGAAATAACTTTTAAGTAGAAATAAGATGTAAGCATAGCTTAATAGCAAGAACAAAAAAACACCCATGGAGTAATAAGAGTTTTTGACTCTAAGATCATTCCTGCGTTTTGTTTCTGATTCTGTTCTTCCTTTCAAAATATAACATTAAGCAAAGGAACAAACAGTTCCAAAGCTGCTATTTTCTCAGATACTGTTTGTATTTAACAGTATCTCAGAGCTTTTTGATTTCACAGTTATTTGAGTTTATTAGAGACTTTTTTATCTTTTACCTCCCTGACCTGCTAGTGTTTGCTGGAGAGAGGCAGGTCTGCACATCGGAAGGGAGGCAGAGAGCTGGGAGTAGGGAGGGTTGTCGAACGATGCGTCAGCAGACAAAAACCCTTTTCCTGTCATTGTTTCTGGTCATGGTGACTTCAGAAATTAATAATGGAAAATGATACTTTCTCTAGCTTCCTCACACCGGGGACGATCAAGTGTTGTGACCTGGAACAACACTTGACTTGGTAGAAATGGTAGGATGGGCCGTTTTCCTGCCCGTTCGGTCACGTCCTCATACGCCGATCTGCAACCAGAGCAAAGTTCTTGGTTCTTGGACAGGAGATGAGAATCATTTCTGTGACCTTTCACACATTTTTATGAATGATTTTATTTTGCCTAAACTACATAACAAATATTGGGAGTAGTCCAAAAATATCTACACCCTTTAAACTTTTCATATTTTTGACTTGTTGCACTGAGTAATTTTATGTCCCAGACCAGCAGAACTTGGAAGTGAAAGGAAACATGGTTTTACGTTTTTACTATTAAAGATCTGAAATGTGTGTACATTTGTTTTTGACATTTAGTTCAATAAATTGGCTTCATGAGTGACCAGAGGTGGGAACTCTTCTGCTAAGTTAGTAAAAAAAAAAAAAAAAGGCAATTTTTTTTTTTACTAACTTAGAAACTGTTAGCTTTTGCTAACTTAATTTTCCCATGATTTCCTTGGCTGTTTTGTAAACTGTCAGTTGAATAAAATTCAAAGATGTTTTGATTATCGACCGTCAAGACTTCTTCAAGTATTAGAGGTTTATATTCACGCTCTTATTGTGAAGTGGATGTTTGAGCAGCTTTTCCTCTCTTCACATATTTCAAACAAGAAACGTACAGAAAAAAACTATCTAGGGGCTTTATAGAGCATGTAATTATAATGTCAAAATGAACTTGGTGATGAAGGGTCACAATCTTTCAAAGCCTGATATCGTTTTAATTGAAGTTAGCGCTTTAGAATTAGCTTCTGCTAAACTGCTAAATGCTGTATGGCGATTAGAGCCGTGCTACAGGACAGACACTCTTCTCGAACTGCACAAACTCAGGTTTTATGTGAGATCAGGAAGCGAAAAGAACTTTCCATTTGTAGTTTACGACGAGCCGTGAAGGAAATGCAGCAAACATGTGGAAGAAGGTGCTCTTCATATTAGCCAAAAAAACTTTTTTTTTTGGCTAATATGCAAAACGCTGTGCAGAAGAGCAACACTGACAGACAACGCTGGACCTTTTTCAGAGATAAATGCAGGACAATCCTGAAAGACAACATGCAGGAGGCCCAAGTCGGGCCCGAGGTTTACCTTCAGGCAGGACAACAACCCTAAAAATGTCCATTACAACAAAAATGTGTTAGAATGACTCTGTAAATTTCAGACCTAAGACTTGAAAAATAATTTGATGTTTGCTCTCCATCCATTCAGGGCAAGCTTGAACTTTTTCTTGAAGAAGAACGGTAAACGCACTTTAGACTCTAGATGTCCGCAGACTGTAATTACAGAAGTAGATTGTTCTGGCTCAGCCAGGCTTTCTTTAGTAATCAACTTTTGAAGGCAGTTTTATTCATGGGTATAGAAGTAAAGAACAACGTTTACAATACAAAATACACGTTTAAAAAAATCAATGCAAGGGTAAATGATGTATAACTCTGAATTATTATATTATCCTCCCTGCATGAGGTCATTATCACGTTTTCGATTTCTCAAAATACCTCCAGGAAGAGCTGGAGGTATTTATTAATTAATTTATTATAATTTATGCATTTATTTATTGTATTTTAATCCAGGTCAATTCAGGAATGTGGGATCAGTGCTAGTCCATCCTGCCCACAGAAAATCTGCCAAAATGCAGCGACAGTCCAGAGCAGAGCTGCTCCGGTGTGTTTACATCCCACTCAGACTGAATCCAGCTGACTGTACCTTTTCTTTCTGATCTGTCTTCCTGCAGACCGAAGCCATTCGGGTTCGGGTCACAGGTTTTCTTCCAGTCACCAGGGCAGACGTTAAAATATTTATCCTGCTTCTGTTCTGTGAGCAAATTTACCTCTGTGACTTTCTAAGACCTGTGGCGTTCAGACAATGCCGGCTCTTACGTCAGACCTCTGTGAACTCTGTGAACTCTGTGCAACATTCTTGGTAATCAGACCAGAATAAGACGGTAAACCTCGCTTCCTTTCAGCGCTGCACACCTTCAGTGTTTTTCAGAACATCGTCCATGTTAACGTTCAGGAAAGTTGTCTTAAGTAAAGAATCAAACACTGAAGAAATTTCCTTTGTAGCATATCGTAGGAAACTAGTTCCATCGACTTGGAATGATAATTTTTGGTCTACTGTGACTCAAACTTATAATTGCCAAAGTTTCTGTGTGTCCCTGGAAGGAAATCTTTTGCTAATAGGATCTGCATGTGTGACAGGAGGGTTTGCTTCACTGATTGATATCTCTGGTGGCTGCATCTCTCCTTCAAGCCTGGAGCAAGTCATCCTGTTGATGATTGACTGTTTGTGATTTGACTTAAGAGGTTTTTACTAGTAAAATGTAACATATGTAGTTTAAAATTTTTTTTGTGTGTGTTCATGTGTGAAGGTCATCGTTTTTGTCTCAGTTGAGTTTGAACTTCTTCAGCAAGCAACCAAGACTAAAATAAGCATCAACCCATAGTTAAGATGACTTAACTATGGGTATTTAAAGTTTAAATCGAGCATCAGAATGAGGAAGAAAGAGGAATAAGAGACTCTGAATATTGCATGGTTGTAAGTGTCAGACAGGCGACTGGGTATTTCAGAAACTACACTGATCTGCTGGGAGCTTCACGTGCAACCGTCTCTCAGATTTACAGAGAGTAGAAAATATCTCGTGAACGGTGGCTGCGTGGGAGAAAAGTCCTTGTTGATGTCAGAGGAGGATGGACAAAAATGACAGAAAAGCAGCAAATAACCGCCAAAAGTATGCAGGACACCATCTCTGGACAACTATCATGCTGATCCTTGAAGCAAAGAGGCTACAGCAGCAGACGACCACAGCGGTCAGCTGAGAACAGAAAAGATTCACTAAATTCAACTGTGTGTGATTGAACAAATGTTGATTTCAGTTTTGGCATCAAATGAGAAGGTCAGAATTTGATTGGAAAAAGAAAAACACAAAACCTCCAACAGATAACACTCTAGCTTTTGGTTGGAATATGAAAGCAATGTGCCTTCAGAGATTTGTCCAACCTGCTGCTGCTGGTGGTGGTGTAATGCTGAGGGCTGTGGATTCTGGACAGACTCTCTAACTCAGAACTGCTTTCTTAAACGTGACAATGAGTTCTTTGTTCTCCCGTCATCTTCAGCTCTCTGCCCAGGAGATGCTCATCGCTGACATGCAGTCAGCAGCAGCTGTGTGATGCCACCATCTCAATGTGGACGAAAGTCTCTGAGGAATGTTTGTCACTTTTTAAGGCTCAAAATTAAGGCTGTTCTGAAGGTAAAAGTGGGTTTGACCCAGTACCAGTAAGATGGACCTTAACAAAGTGGTCAGTGAGTGTTTCTGGTCAACTAGGGTCAAATATGAGTCTGTGACAAAACAATAGCCTGGATGTTGGGGACAAATTAGAAACAAAAAGTTAAAAAGAATCCACGATACGTTTGTCATATTTTGTACATACCTAATGCTTTTGAAGATTAGACAAAACCATATCTAGCTTTCAGCAGTGTTTCCATTTTGGCTTCATCTTTGTGTGTGGCAATGACAGGATGAGCGATTCTGAGCTCTTTTTTTTTTACTTGTGCAGTTAAATTTTAACTAGTTTTAGAATCCTTCCACTTTTGTGTTAAACCTCTTGAAACAGCAGAGGAAGTACTTTCTATGTTCATCATGACTTCACTTTTTGCTTTGTAGATGAACCTTTTTAAACTCACTTCTTCAACTTCTGTGCCTTTGCTGCAAAAAAAAAAAAAAAAGAAAAGAAAAAAAGACCCGACTTTAAGAAATATGACATTTACATCAAATCTAGGTCAGCTTTAATCCATCAGCAAGAAAATTAACAGTTTCATTTTTTATAATCTCCATTTGATAGATGAATGAGTCACATCTAATAGAGCCCATATCCTGTATCTGAACCATCATCATCGTCACTCGGGTCACTTTCTACAAAGCTGCTACATCCAAATGGAGAACACAGCAGTTATCCCAATGAGCCCGGCACCGCATGGAACAGAACCACATGACTTGTTAGACCAACTGACTCTTATTGTCATGGTAACATGTGACCCCGCCCCCTGCAGATGAACAGGAATAGTCAGTAAAGTTGAGGTGTTTAAGCCCACTTATTATCCTGCTGAGTGAGATCAAAAGGTGTGAAGTAGCTTCACAGTATTTCCTCATTTATCTCAGCTAAAGTGAGGACCAGTGTAAATAAGCAGTAACCTGCTGTGACTGATGGGAAACGTATGCTAATCACTGTAGCTAACAGCTGTGAAAATGTTGCCCTGAGATGAGATGGTCAGAAAAAAAAAGATGTTAGCGGCTGATGGAAACTTTAATTTGTTAAACTTTGAAGTAGGGCTGTTGTAAATGGATATTTTAGTAATCGAGTAATCTATCGATTATTCTTACGATTAATCGAGTAATAGTATTAAAAAAGAGAAAAATAAAACATTGGTAAATCTAGCATAACAGCAGTGTTACTGTCGGATATCAACGTCAGCCCAATGTTTCACATTTGAGCTAACAATAACTTTTCTGTAGTTTAGAAAATTAACCTGTAACAATAAGAGCTTACTTTCTAAGTTAACCTGAAGAAAAGTTGTACAAAAATCTAAAGCACAGCCGCCCGCTGTGTTCAGCCTATCCGCTCACCTGTATAAATACACCTGCAGCGCTCTTCCCCGTTCGCTCTGAACCACCACCAGGCAGCAGCTCCGGGAGGAGAAAAGCCGCCGTACTCCAGGCATCGCGCCAGCTATTTTAAGAATGTCTATTGGTCCACTGAAAAACAACAAAAACCCGGACATTATCATCAGTCAATAAAATCCCCACGAGCTGGACGTGAAAACTGGACGTTATGCTGCTAAACGCTTAGCTTTCGTCAACAACTCAGGCGGAAGTGAGAGCGCAGCGCCAATAAGGACCCGTCTGGAACACGGTGCATTAAATAATAAAATACAATTTAACGAAGCGTCGAGGCAGGTAAATTTTAATTTTAATAGTTGAGGTACTCAAATCATTCGAGGAATCACTTTGAAGACTAACACATCACTTTAACTAGTCTTTCGATGTCTTTTGGGGATTAGTATTCAACTTAATGATTTTTGCTCTTCTTTGACTGACTTTGTGTGATGTGTTCTGTACCCAGAAGTCGAGAATAGCACAACATGCCAGGCATCTCAAGAAGTACAACCTACCAAAGGACCCGCTGAACATACTACTTGCTTTTGCACACAATCTTGACCAATAATTGGCCAACTTGAACAATCCACATTGGCAGACGTTCTGCACCAGCTCAGGCGCCAGATGACACGAGGTTTACCACTTCACAATGCTAGGAAGGTAAATTTAAACGTATTGTCTTCATCTTATAGTGGTAAAATTATCGGTCTGATCCCTGCCCCACAATGAAAGATTCCCGCCAATATTACGACTTGCAGTAAGACCCAGATAAGTCGGGTGTGGTGTAAAACGGGAAGATCTGTTGTTGGCTAGCTGCTGCTACATACCTGGAAAGTATCAGAGCTAAACATTTTCCTGTCTAAGGTTGCACCATGGCCCTCACAGTTGGCAGGTACCTCAGCGTCTGGCAGCTGACAGCAATATGAAAAGGTCAACAGGTTTTCAGGGCCTTGCAAAAGTATTTACATCAAGTATTTTTTAAATGTTTAACGAGTTGTCAAGAAAAGGATTACAAGGAGGTTTTTTTTAGATAAAAGTCTGAACATTGAAACATGACTTTGTATTACTATCCTTCAATAAAATCCAGATGAACCTTCAGAGGTCACCAAAACATAAAATGAAGTCCACCTTTGTGTCATTTAATCTCCATGTAATTCCAGCTGCTCAAGGCCTCAGATATTTGTTAAGAGAGCAATATTAGCATCACGAAGACCAATGAACGAAGGAAACAGACCAGGGAGAAAGATGCAGAGATCCACATCTCAATGTAGGAGAAAAGGAAAACTATTAGGTGTGTACTTCTCAAATCTGGTGTTTATGGAAATATGGCAAGAAGAACACCATTCCTGCTTGAGGAAACCAAGCGGGCCACAAGGCAAACATGTGGAAGAAAGCGTTGAGATCAGATGAGACCATCACTGAATTTGTGATCTATATATGGCTGGGCAATATGGCTGAGAAACATCACAACATCACAATTTCATATCATTCAACAAAGACAATTTGTGTTTTTGTTTTAAATATCTGAAATACTGCCAAATTGGTCACATGACCTTTCCTGTTTGTCAAAAATATATGTGCAGATGTGCAAATCTGGTGGAAACATTCACCTAAAAACTTTGCAGCTGTGCTAGCAGTGATCGTGGGCCTACATCCATCCTATCTCAACAAGGTTGGATAAAAATACAAATCATATTCTTCACATTTTTGTGTGTAAAAAAATGCAAACTTCTGAAATTTTCCATCCAGGGTCTGATGTGATTAGTCTCCTGTTGGCTAAAACATCACAAGCAGCCACGGCCAGATATACATGACTCTAGAAGAATCTGAAATCTCTGCAAAAGAATGAAGGAGGCTTTCGTTCACTTTTTGTGTGTGGTCTCTTGTAGGACGCCGGTGTTTGCTCAATAAAAGTCTTTTGACTCCCTAAAGATGGCGCTGGGGGTTGGCTAGCATGATGGGAGGAGGGGATGCAAAGTAGAAAGCATGTTAAATACAACGAAGACAAAGGAGAAATAGCTCGTAGTCTCTTACCAACGACAAAAGAGAAATCCTACAACCGCTAAAATGTGACGCCAGTGTCTCTCTCTATGGCGCTGGTGACGCGCCATTTTGTTTACATTTCATGATGAAGAACGCTGCGCTCAGTTCTTCTTCAGAGGTTTTCCTGTCGTTTCCTTCGGCGGTTCTTGTTGCAGCGCCACCACAGGTCAAGAGATGAAGGGGAGCAACAGGTTTTTCCAAGAGTTTGGTTCATTTGACACAGTTACAGTGTGAAAGCAAGCTTCATTGGCTGACAATGAAACAGATGTTTGCAATTTTGGTCCCCAGTCGAATCGAGTCAACCAAACTATCATGTGTGAGAACACACTCCTTGTCTCTGTTGAAGAAAAGCTTAGGTTTGTGTCATACACTCAGCAAAAGTTACATTTTGGTCTTATTCTTTTCTCCTTTTTGTTCAAAAAATATTTGATTGATTTCAAAGGGAAAATAAATGTTGGTGTAACTCATATTAATTCAAATTCTTCATGCGTCTTCTTCATGGCTTATTGCATATGGAATATTTTTAAGGCTTCATTTCAATTATCTTTTTGGTCCTGCTGCTCTTCCAAGCCACATTTATTGAATGTAAAACTATTAATTACTATTAGTGGGCTGAAAACAAAATCCCACTTGAGGTATATTTTTGTGAACTTTTTTTTTCACAAAAACTTTTTTTTCAACTGCATAATTATGTGCTTTTTGTGTGTTTTACAAGGCCTTACAAATAAATACTAGTGAAATATACTACAAGTATGTGAATGTGAGAAAATGTGGAAAAAGTTGTAAAAGTAAGATACACTGAAAAAGAAAATGGAGCTCCAGCTTTTAATAAAACTGTTAATTTGTCACATGCAATCAAATCAAGTTTGTCAAACTTTTTTTTTTTTTTTACATTTGCTTAACGTGACAACTTAATAAACATAATATATTTACACAGATAATCTAAATTTGATTACTTGTAGGAGATTAACTCTTGTTTTTTTTTTTTTTTAGTTGAATCACCTGTTTTGTTTTTTCAGTGCGTTGATGGAGGTAACGCAGAGTTTGGTCCTGACTGCTCAATTTGTGGTCTTGCAAAGAGAAGCCGGCGTCTTTAAAAAGGCATGTAGTTTATTTTTCAACAGTAGCATTCTGTTTTTCTATGACACTTTCAAGCATTACAACCTGGAGTCTCAAACACTTCAAGAGTACAAATAAACTCGATTGATCATAAACCGTTTCAAGCTTCATACATAGGTTTGCATTCTATATGAATGGTGCAATACATAAATAACAATAACTGTGCATCGCATCTCTTAATATGCACACTCAATACATAAATACATGTGTAAAATGACACCTCATAGAAATATAGCTGGATTCTGAAGCAATGGAAAATACACAGATTATCCTTCCTCACTGTAACAACAGTTCTCGCTGCCAAATTGCACATATTCCTCTCTATACATGGCAAAGTTTTCTTGAAAAAAAAAAAACAACAAAACAAAATGACAACAACAAAATAAGAGCTGAGCACGGTGCGACTCACTGTCAACAATTATCCATACATCCGAATGCCGGTAATATAAGCCATGGAAACGACTGCGGTTTTGAAAAACAAGCTCCTGTGAAATTGAAGCGCCTGTTTTGGGAAAACACTTTGTGAATTTGGGAAGCCCACTTCCAGCAGCCAGGTAGTTTATCTCAAACATCTGGAACATCACAGCATACAGAGTCATGCTCTTCAAATATGATGTGCATAAAAACTAACTGTACAAATAAATAAAAAAAACCTTGGTTATGTGGCTGTGATCAGTCTTTAACAGCAGGCTGGTACTATCTTCGACTCCTGGGATGTTAGCATCCATATCTTTGTCCCCCAGGTGACTCTGTGGTGAGGGAGTCTGCCAGGCTTTCAGGATTTCATGCAGCTGTTCTTCATGGTTTCTGGTGAGCTACAGCAAGGCTTCCCTCACATGCAGGTTCAGAACAGAGCTGCTGACCGGTCTGAGAGGCCTTGACCCGACTGCAGAGGTGTGACCTGGTGTACTTTATGGGATCTGCATTCTCCTTTGACGTCTGGCTTTGAATTGCAATGTTTTTTTGTTTTTTTATGACTCGGTCTATATATAACTATAACTCCATCCCTTTCACATGCTCCGTTAATAACAATACATCATGTGCCAAGTCATGGGGCTGACCCATAAACCATTGGCAACTCACACTGGTATTAACAGATACTAAATTTACCTGACATTGGATAAGGTGGATGAGTTAACATAAAAACTAAAGTTGTGAAAAGAGAGAGAGGGAGTGTGTGTGTGTGTGTGTGTGTGTGTGTGCGTGTGCGTGTGCGTGCACTGGTTCTTAGTACAGAGCTTCAAAGAAAAAATCAAAATCCAGTCCAAAAAAGCCTATAATTAAGTGTTGAGTTTGATTACCCAGGTAGATTTCCCAGTAACTTGATTTATGGCACATTCATAAGAGATACTACTTCACTACTACATGCACGGATGCTGATTGAACCCTTACGTCACCTTCCTTGAGGCGTTTCTAACACGCCTCTGTCATTTGGGTCACAAGGGGGGAAACACCATTTGAGCAATCCCTACACTACGACGTGGTCCATTGTCTTTTTGCAAACACGTCAGAACTACGTTGGAGTCTCAGCTGAGGACCGGCGCAGATCTGTTGGGTCTTATTGATGTCGCAGTGCAGCATGGGACGACTCGCTTGTTAGTTGGGCTGGGACAGCCCCAGTGCCGTTGTGAGGGCAGCAGCAAGGAGGGCTGAGCTGACCCAGAGCGTGGCGCCTGCTGAGCGGTACACCAGCCGGCCGTTGAGGGGCTGGACAGGCCTGAAGTTGTTCGCCATCGACTTGCCGTCGTAGAACTGGACCTTGGAGAAAGCTTTCATCTGCAAGAGAAGATTGATGCAAATGTTGAACTGCAGATTGTGGAAAAAGACTCAAAAGCATTTGCTAAAATGCCATCTCTCTTGTTCTAACCTGGTCCATGCTCAGAGGGATAGGGGTTTCGAACACAGTCCAGACCACAGACTCAGAACACGGCGGGGTGGTCAGGGAACCCTTGTAGCGGTAGTAGGAAGTCAGTTTCTGCTCAGGAGGGATCAGCTGTGCCAGGGAGATGGAGGGCAGAGAGAAGCTCACATCTGAAAACACAAACACCGCGATGTTAGCCCCACAGCTACACGCAACCAAGGTTTTGGAATTAGTGCAGAAACTTTGAACACCTACTTTTGGATGCGACACTTTCCACCCCACTAATGATGGTGTCGTACATTCGGTTTGGACTCTTGGACACCTTAACACAAACAGAAAGACGTGATGTGTCTTATTGTAAAAAGTGTGAGCAAACTATAAAAGACGGTTAAGCAGAATTACCTCATAGAAAAACCCAAGAACTGCGACCCCGTTTGGATCTCGCAGGGCTGTTGTCAGGTCAGCATAATTGCTCTTCATGTGAACGATATGCAACTGAAAAAGAAAGTTTACTGCCATCAATGTAAAGTTCATAGTTCAGCTGATGTCCAAGCTAGGGTTTTATACATTTATCTGGTGGTCTGTTACCTCCATGGGGTACTGCTCCCCGTCGACGGTGTGTTCAGAGCCGGGCCCGCCATCTTTACCCCAGTGCAGGTGAAACTGCACGGCCTTGTATGTGGTCGACAGGTCTCCGCCCGAGATGGTGCAGGTTATAGGAATGTTGACTTTTACTGGAACAGACACAGCATGAGAACAAACACCTTCAAAGCTTTCGAAGGTCACTTGACGTTGCGCTCACCCGAGTGGCCGTTGTTGGTGATAGAATTTTTGAAGGTCTGCTGGTAGTTTTTGAACTCAATAGGAGTCAGGCGCTCATCTTTCACCGTCTTCCTGGTGACGATGTTGATGGGTGACTGGGATTTTCCTCCACAGTCCATGTAGCCGCCGGGCCACTTCTCTGGTACTGAAACAGGAGGAACACCAGTGATGACTTGAGGAGATGTTTGAGGAGATGACCATCAATTTGTTTCACAACCGTCAGATTAGGAGTCCCGCACGGATGATCAACTGGTCCTTTGTTCTTCTCTGCATTTCATTAAGCAATGCATTGGTTTGACTTTTGTAGTGATGATCATGTGGATCCATTTTTTTTTTATTTCAGAAATATGCTTATAACAGGGCAAAAGGCAATTCCAAAATGTAAACATTTATAGAGGACAGATTGATATAAGCAGGAAATCATTGTCATGGTTTAGATTTAGGCTAAAATGATTTCAAAACTGCTTTTTTGTCTTAATCATCCACATTAGTAGTTAATTATAGGCTTTTTTTTGTTGTTTTCCTTTGCTTGTGATGTTATTGTAACCATGTGAGTCAGAATCTTGCCAAATTATCTCAACATGATAAAAATAGTCTGAAGAAATTCAATGGAATAATAACAAATGACCTCAGTTTTAACATTTGTTTAAACCATCTGTTTAAAAATATGTTTCAATACTTTATTTACAAATGTCTGATAGATAAGAGGCCCTGTGTACTTTTTTTTTTGCCTGATTTAAACAAGTCCTAACCAAATTCTAAAAATGTTAAACAATGGAATTTATTTGTCAAATCGCGATCACGCGTTTTCCTTTAAAAATGAGTCATCATTTTACCTTAACTTCTGGAAAAACTCACCGCTGCACGGATGATCGCAGGTTGACTGGCTGTAGTAGCACCAGCCTGAAATAGAAACAATAGTTTATTTACCAAATGTTAGCGGTTATTTTTCCGCTGTGATGAATGCAAGCCGTCTGAATGTCAGTCACGTTCACTTCTGACTGACATCAACAAGCTGGAGCTTTCTGTCAGAGCTGAAAGGGAGGTTTTTATGTTGGCGTGTCGTCTGGCAGGAGTCCAGGAGGATTTTATGCACATAAACAAATATCGCCTCATATAACTGGTTTATTTTGCTTTGCTTCTGAAAACAGGGTATTGTCCTTGTGGATGTTTGCTCTTGTTTAAACTGTAAAGAAAGCTTCCTAATAGCCAGGAATGATTCTATTCAATAAAAAGTTGTCGCTTTATCTTTCGGCCTTATCAGAGTAAACATAGAGCTCCACCTCAAACTGTTTATTAGTAATCTGCAATTAGCTTGCATGTTTCCTCCTTTGCTCTGAGAAATCAAATATTTATAAAGTTATGTTTCTATTAGACTGAAGAATAATAGGAAGGGTCTCCTTTCAGAAAACTGTTTAGGACTTCAATGCTTGGTTCCTCTGTCTGTCAGGTGTGGTGGTTGCGAGGTGGTGAGGAGAGACGCAGAGACCCAGGTTGTGATAAAGATGATGATGGATTTAATGAAGAAAGCTCAACATTCCAGAACAGGCAGCAGCACAGCAGAGAGTTAGCACACAGCTAATTACCGGTAGCAACTGAAAAACTAAGGACTGAAAAAGAGAGCTAAACCAACACAGGACTTTACAGTTCTACTGTGATGGAAGTCAGACAAATGACATATGACATATGTTAGACAAGAACCCCACAAGAGACAGAGACAACAGGTGGACTTACAGGGTAATCAAGGGAACGAGACACACCTGGGAACAATCAAGGGCTGACAGGACAACACAGAGACTCAGGGAAAAAGGACTAAACACAGAAAATCCCAAAATAACTAAACAGAAAAACACGGATCATGACACTGTCATCCTGATTGTTTTTGTTTCTGCTAAGATTTTGAAAATATGCAAAACCTCAGGGTCAAATATTTTTAGAGGATAAATCTACCACAGAACATTAGAAGATGCTCATGTCTGTGATACATTTTTTTTAAATGTGCTATTGAATCAGTCTTACAGGATTTACATACATTTGGGGGTTTCAGTGGATGTCTTGCAAACTCAGAAATTTCTAATTACTTTTAGTCACTACAGCCTGGATGCTGAGCGGATTAAAGGGCCGTAATTAACCTCCAACACTGTCTGCAGGTGAATGTGAAAATACCCACAGCTGTGTGAGGTCTTCAAAGACATGCCAACTACAAAGCAGAGCTGACAGATCTCTGCTTTGTAGAGATCTATCAGATAACTCATAGAACTCATTGGGTCTATGAGTTATTATGGCAACTCATAGAACCAGTGAGTTGCCATAAGATTATTGTTCACTTGATAATATTTGGGTTTTAGCTTTAGATGCACAACTATCAACATTTTAGTTCTTGGTTCGAGGAAAATGTTGATACGGTCCATTCGAGCTCCAAACTTAAACTTGGCTGAAATTTGAAACAACCCACATTGGAAAGCTAAATGGAGCACATTGATGTAGTTAGGGGGGACAAAAAAATCCCACAATGACAGGAAAACTTCCAGGAGTCACAGGGAAGCTTAAGATGAATACTGCATCAGCTGTCAATCTTAGTGGTGGCAGAGTCAAGCTGAGGGTTTGTTTTTGCTGGTTTTGTTGCCTGAGAAATGTATAAATTGGCTGTTATAATGAAAATGGAGAACTAGTATTAGCTAGCTTAGCTGGTTGTTAAAGCTAGCTTAAAACGGACGAAGGGCTAAAAGCTTCTAAAGAGGACAAAATCTCAATGCTGGTGAAACTGTATGGTTGGGAGTTACTGTAAAAAAAAATTAAGATACATATTTTTTTTAATTACATGAATGTATTATGTAATGAGAGAGTCCACAATAAGTTGTATGATGTAAGCTAGTAGGCTAATACCAGTCCACCAGTAGTGAAAAGAATAGGTGTAAAACAAAACAAACAAAAAAAGCGTCCAATGTATTAATCTATTATTAAAAGTCACGCTTTCTAAATATCTAGATCTACAAATACGGGAAATCTATTTGTCAGAAGGAGAATTGCACAACACTGTTACTAATCGGGCTTTGGATAGTTATTATGTAATCTACAACCCTCTTCCATTACAAAATGCCTATTTTTTTATTGCTCTCAGTTGATGGTCTTCATTATCCAATCAGATGTCGGTCCGCTCCAGCCTGGACCAATGGGCGCTCTGTAATGCGTTTTTATTGCAATGAGCAGAGCGAACAATGCTGTGAGCGGCTATCAGTGGATCTGAAGGCTGTGCTGGTGAGCAGAAGCCAGCGGGAAGAAAGCAAACACGCTCCGGTCTGGTCAGATCTGAAACTCCCTGAAATGTGAGCACAAACGCAGCATTTCAAAGCCATTGTGTGGGGCGCGTGACACG